>NW_010561272.1:0-60074 GCF_000687285.1 Phaethon lepturus | reverse complement strand
AGGAATGCCTCAATTGATGAGCAGAAATTGAAGACAAGGTTACATATAGCCCATTCTTTAGATCCTGCTAGGATTGTGCATCCTTCTGATGTTAAAAACAGGCTCTGTAGTTGTTTGCTGCTTCAGTGTAATTTTTTACTTATTTGAAACAACGTGAAGTGCCCCACTATTCGTTTCTCTCCTTTAAATTAACTGTGGATAATGGAGGATTTATGCTGCAGGTACAGATTATAAAATAAGTTAAGGAAATATTTTTCCAAGATGGTTAAAACTAAGATAAGCTTTCCTGGCTTCCTGTGCCTTATAAAATGTTACTTTTGCCAGCGTGTAGTTCTTGAGCACTCAAATTCATTAGTTCCTGTTAGTGCCTGTGCCATTCCTTTCCTCTGTTTGCCCCAGCATTGTTGAGTGCGTTGCTGGAGCAAGACTTAAGGAGAGAGCTAATGTAAAGAGAAATCACTCTCCATTTGTGCAAATAATTTGCAGTGGCAAGTTTGTAAAATTGAATAAAGTAGCAAAACAGGTTGATAGATGCTAGAAGATGAAATCACCAACTGGAAAACAAAGAAGTTATTGCAGCAGATGAGCAGGTCAGTACAAGGGAACTGGTGATGCAGCAGTGCTCAATTGGGTGCAAATGAAAAAACACCCAGACAATCAGAAAACACAAATAGAAAACCTGGCAAGGAAATAACTTCTGGTGCCTCATAATATGCTGTTTGTTTTCACTGAGACAGGTAAAGATGTTCACCAAGTTTTCTGGAAAATATGAATTTAAATGTAGCATAGAAAGATTTTTTTTTTTTGAAGGAACACATTCACATTTATTTGTAGTGGCTAGAATTTGAAAGAATTTCGTTGTCCTGCATTTCTGCAGAATATATTTTATCTTCCCATGTTCCTAATAAATGCATTTGTGCCTGCTGTCTTTGGTGTATGTATCAAGTGCGTGTTATTAGGTATGTTTATCCCTTTTGTCATGTTTGCTGCTGTTATCTTATTGGGTTTAGATGGATGTATTGAAGACACATGTAAAGCTAATAAAAACCAATTCTGCAGCCTGGATGCAGAACCCTTAGAGCACAGATGTGTGTATGCCCACATATTGTCACGCAGTGTGCTGGCCAAGAGGTCTGAATGACCACCTTGAGCCAGCTTTTTCTTATAATGCCCTGAAAGGGTCTGAAGGTCAAAATCTCATGTGCTGTATGACAGCAACTTCCAGTGATCTTGGGGTAGTCTGGATCAGGATGTAAATTAGTCTTGCAGTTCCAGCACCCTGTAGGCTTCGTAATAGCTGACAAAGCAACTTATTTACCTTTTTGAGCTGAGGTGCTGTTTCTCTTGGAGCAGTCTGAGAGCAGTGACTTAGGTTTAGATTGGATATTATGAAAAATTTCTTCACTGAGTGGTCAAGCATGGGAACAGGCTGCCCAGGGAGGTGGTGGAGTCACCATCTCTGGAAGCGTTCAAAAAACGTGTGGATGTGGCGCTTCGTGACCTGGTTTAGTGGGCATGGTGGTGTTAGGTTAACAGTTGGACTTGATGATCTTGAAGGTCCTTTCCAACAGACTTGCGGCTACACAGAGAACCACCTGCAACATACGTGGTGTTTAGTGGGAAAAGCATCTGATGGTGATGTGCCTATAAGCTGGTGAGGACGTGTTTGACTTCTTTTTGGCCACTCGCTGAAAACCAAATGTGCAAATGTGCGTCTTCCTGTTTTTAGACCGTCAAAAGCAGGAAGGAGTTCCTGTTGTGTGCTTTTAGGAATAATCACCGTTTTTGGGGGAATGGACTTAGGGATGGGTAGATGCATATAGTTCAATTGTTGTTTTGATCTGGTATGACAGATTGCTTTGTTTTGTGTGTGTGTGGTTTGTTTTTTTTTTCTTGGGCACTTTGTTTTCTTAGCATTATGGGGCTGTCAAGAAACATTTCCTTTTGCAATATGCTTTGTGTGTGTTTCCACACAGAATATATGTGTGTTTGTGTATGCAGTAGTAAATTATAAAACTGTTATTACTGCTCAGGAAAGAGATCTTGCATCTATTGTGAGGATTTCTTGGAAAACACTAGTTGAATGCTTGGTGGCAGTAAGAAGAGACAAATAAATCTTAGGGATTCTTAGGAAGTGAATGGAGAGCAAAACAAGCTCATTTTTCAAGTGTACTTCTGCATCTCAAATTCTGTGTGCAGATCTGATGATCCTGTCTCTCAAAGGTTAAAGTAAAACTGATAACATCTAGGAGAAGGACAAGAAGAATGGTTAAAGGTGTGGAGCTGCTTGTAAGGGAGGAGAAATACAACAGATTAGGATTGCTGCATGAAAAAATATGATAATAGTAGAATAGGAATATATAAAAATGTGGATGTTACAGAAATATGAGTAGGGAATGAGAATTACCTGCATTTTATAATACGGGAACTAAGGGGTGTCCAAGAAAAATAGGAGAAGATTTAAAATGAACAAAAAGAAGTACTTTTCCATGGAAAGCACAATTAAATTGCAGAACTCATTACCACATGGTATTAAGGAAGTCAAATTATAAGTGACTTAAAATTCATTAATTTTTATCAAGAATCATTCTTCGGTAGGCTACTAAAAAAGTGGATTGGAAGCCAACTCTAACTCAGGTTAATTCTGCGAAGCTGTTGGAACCACTGTCAGTATATAGACAGGAGGGTCCCACAATACGACCTCTGCTTCATAGAGCCTTTCTCTAAGTGCCAGCTGCTGTGTGGTGTTTATTTACAAAGAAAAAAAAGAGGAAGGTAGTATTGGGCTAGGTGGCTCCTTATTCCCTTTCAATATAGTAATTTCTGTGTTCAGTGAGTGTGGCTCTTCCGTAGTGCATGGCTTTTAGTCTTTAGTCATCGTAAGACCTAAGGAGTGGGTATTATTTTATTTTTCTAATTTAAAAAATAGTGTAAAAGTGGTGCCACTTCAAATGTCATTTCCTAAACTACTGTCCAGTACATACAGGTTTTTCTTTTACATCTTTGTAGAGTTTCAAGACTAGGAGAGCAGAAGGTTTTCTGTGATGTGAATTTACTTTTTTTTTGCATCTCTGCTCAGAAATGGAATTTTTCAAAGCAATGGCAGGTTACCTAATGAAGAAAAAGCAATTGTCAACTCTGCAAAAAATACTTACTGCATAGTCTCAATTTTCTACCTAGTGATACCAGTAAAGCAGTGTATACGAGGCATATTTTCTATGAATGGCATACTAGGTCTCCTTCCTTATTTCTACATTATAGCCAGATATTTTAAACATAATATCCATAATTAGGTATTGTTAGGTGTTGCTGCTGTTTCAAGAAGGCATCTCGGGATAGTACTTTTTCCTGTTTTAACCAAAATTGAATGTAATCAACTGAATTTCAGTATTTGCTTTAAGATTAAGAAAAATTTTGAAGGTTGAACAGGGGATTAATTTTATCATGCAGCCCAACGTTACTCTGAATGTTTTTCTGCATCATTGCATACATTTCTAGAGCTTGTATTTTCATTCAGGTTCTTCTATAATAAGAAGTACTTTACACTGAAGTATCTAACATTATCTGAAGTGGTCCGAATTGTTAAGCCTTAAAGAAGTGGGTACATTCATTAGCCCTTTTTTCTTTTGCTGTTCTATTTAAATCTGCGACTTGCCCATTTTGATGTAGCCAAGTTTTAAACTGTGACCAAATATTTCAGTTGTGGGCAGCTGAGGGAGGAAGGCAGGCAGCAAGGATGGGGAAGGATGGATCTTTTTGTTTCCCTTTCTTTAAAAAAAAAAATAAAAAAAAATCAGGCCATCATTTACCCATGTAGGAGATAAAAGGTAAAAGAAGGTTTGATGTGTGATGACTCCTTCCGAACTCAAATGTGGTAATTTTCTCAGTGATTTCAGGAGCATTTGCATTTCAGATTTAGCATTCTCAGGCTTTGAAGTAGGGGCTTCTACTGACCGCAAGAAGCTGAAGCAGTCAGCAATAGTTATTTAGGCATACTCATAAGAAATTAAGTGGTAATAGAAGCTGTAGTTTACTAAAGAATATAATGTCTAACATATTTTCTAAATTTGTCTTGAATCATAGGTCTGTCCCAAGCAAAGGCTGCAAAGCCTCTTGTCCCCTTGGCTACTTGCTGTGCATGCATCAAAGGACTACCTGATATTTCTTCTGTGTCAGAAAGGGAGTAGCAGGGTTCTTTGGAGTTAGTTTAGTTTCTTTGTCTGTAGTTGTTGACAGTGCCACTGGTTCTCCTGGATGTTCATAGCTGGATTGTGGCTGAGTGCACAGCCCACAAAAGAGCCAGTGAATTATTAAAGGTCACAGAAGAGCATTATGCAAGTCAGTTGATTTCAAAATGTACATGTACATGCACATATAGTGAAAAAAACCACCACCAACAAACTGTTTTAATATAAAATCCTGGTTTACTTCCAGTCCAATGTCTCTTATTCCAGCTCTGACTAGTAGGCCTGTCTCTTGACTGTTGTAAGAGATATTAGGTCTAAATTTCTGTTCTGTGTTCTCAGAGGTTCTGAAATGGAGAGGGCATTATGACAGTCCAGCAAAGAGAGTTATGACAGTCCAAACAGAGAGTGGTTTGCCAAGGCTAAGGGAATACTTTTGTGCAAGACATAATTGGTAGATCAAACAGAGCAAAATCAGCACTGCAAACTCTGAGGTGCTCCTCTTCAAAGGCAGGAACTCTTGATGCTGTGGCAAGGCTCTATTTCCATTATTTGCTTGTTGTTTTATCCAATGGTGTACATGAGCCCTGTGATTTTAATTGGTGGTTATTGAGGTAGTAAAATGAAAACTCTGACTGTGATTCTGCTCTTTGGTTTAGAAGAACAACTTTGATTTTTTTGGTTTTTAATCTCCTCGAAGTTCATTCTTAAAAGTGCAGTTTAAGTAGTGTTCTTCAGTAATGTGTTGGGGTAAAATACTAATGTATGTGACATGCATATATCGTCAATGCACTTTACTGAACTACAACAAATACTCTGAAGAGAAAAATTGGTACAGTCATGATTCAACTGAAATATAAGCTAAAACTTCCTCTAAAACCAGTAGTATAACTGTAAATGTTCATGATGGTATAATAAATCATTCACTGTGGTAAAAGGGTTATCTGTATGCCCTGAAATTGTGTTTCCATTTACAGTGTCTTATGAGGGTAAAAGAAAGGAGTCATAAGGATTCTGATGCTGACAATAAGCAGTACATAGTAATTTCTTATATCTCAGTCACGAGATGAAACCCTCATTCTCAGTTTTAAGTAGTGAATCCCACATGTGACATGCATAGAGGGATTTTTACTGCGGGGAACAACATCCCCTTCCATCTCAGCTGAATAATGGGGTGAAAACCATGTTGAAAAGTTCTGTACAGAATTGTAAAATATTTTTGAGGCATTTCTAGCTCATGCCTTCAGCCCATTAATTCCAGAGCAAGGGTAACAGCAAACTAGACCTAATTCAACACTGCATGATTCCTTTTTTGTGATACCATTTTCCCAGGAAATTATGTAGGCTTCAAGGATGGATTCTGTGTCTTTGTTGAATCTTGGGTTCCATCATTTTTTCTAAGATCTGTTAATGGAGGAAACCAATGCAGTATAACTATTGTGTTGACTTTGTGTCAGAAACATGTGAGACTTACCCAGAATGTCAGACTTCCTGCTCTACTTTGCGCTTGTGAGATATGTGCCACTTACAAGTTTGCACTGCTTAATGCACTGTAGCACAGAAAAACCCAAGCGACTTCAGAATGACCTAGCTCACATACTAGAAGCTGATGCAGCTGTAAGCTGCATGGTGTAGACAAAATGTAAAGTTCTTTCACAGGTTTATATCAGTTCTGCTTTTCATGTCTCTCCAGACATGGCAAGGGGAGAAACATTGGCTCTAAGTTACAGATATTTTTTCAGAGTGTTCAAATACTACTATTAGAGGTCAATGGGTTACCATGTGCTCTGGCAAATGCTCTCAGAAGAAGTCAGCAGCAAATCTAAGCAGTTTTGGAGAAAGGGAGAATGGAGCTGAGAAGCTGTCATAATGAGGGAGTTGTCTATGAAAGTATGTGAAACACAAATGATCAGCATAGCAAAAACCTTGTGGGGATCTCAGCATTAGTTCTATACTATAAATAGTGTTTAATATTGTCATGTCTGTTCTGGAATTGGGAAGAACAATTCTCTATGGGTGACACATTCAGAATAGAGAAGGCAGTAACTTTAGTGACTTCGAACAAGACTAGGTGAATGGGTAGCATAATGGCAGATGAAACTCACTGCTGAGACTTGTGAAGTTCTGCTGTATTGTGGTTTGGGGCGGGGGGGCAAGTGTCGCTGGAGGGAGGTCAATGTACATGTTGGGAACATCATGTTTTTCCTCTTCTCTTTCTGGTGACCATGTTCTGTGAAGATATACATGACACAGGCTTAAGTATTCAGAGGGAAATGAAAGCTGATTAAAGGTCGGGACAGACTTTTTAGCAGGGCCTGGTGTGATAGGACAAGGGGTATGTTTTTAAACTAAAAGAGGGTAGATTTAGACTAGATCTAAGGAATAAATTTTCCACAATGAGGATGGTGAAACCCTGGCACAGGTTGCCCAGAGAGGTGGTAGATGCCCCATTGCTGGGAACATTCAAGGTCAGGTTGGACGGGGCTCTGAGCAACCTGGTCCAGCTGAAGATGTCGCTGCTCACTGCAGGGGGGTTGGACTAGGTGACCTTTAAAGGTCCCTTCCAACCCAAACTATTCTATGATGCTATGTGGAAAAGAGCAGAATCTTGGGAGTTGTTATGCAAAAAAAGAGGATTTATATTTGAAAGAGGGTAAATAGTGATGGAAGGAGGAAGCATGGGAAGCTTCCATAGGAAGCAGAGTCAAGGTTTAAAAGTAGCAAGAATTTTCTGAACTCACAAAGTTAACATATAGAATGCTTAGGATCTTGGTAGGTTTTTTTTAAGGATTAGACTATACAGAGAATTAGAAAATGCAGAACTGTATTTGAAAGGATTAAGAAATTATAAAAACATTAGATCCTCATGCTTCAGCACAAAAACCAATGAATATGACAGTGTTCTGAAGAATATTCTCTTATGGCAGTTTGGTTTTGTATATGTCTGCAAAAGATTTTGCAATCTTTAGTGAGACTCATGTGGTATTTGAGACAGATACGGAAAAGACACTGGCCTAGCAAACCTAGCTAGCTAACATGATGGATTCAATGTTGTATTTACCTTCAGTGAAGGTGTTGCTTACACAACAAGGAGTGCAAAATTGAACCCTGACAGAGGAACAGTTAGAGGATAACAAAAGTCCAGAAGAGGTCCCTAAAAGTTTTGCCTCAACAGAAACTTCGTCCTTAACCTATCTTTCGGTAGAACTGTGACAAATGACTGCAAAAACATATTGTATCAGATTTTGTAATAGAAGAGAGCAGATCCTGGACTGCACAAGAAATAGATGGACAGTTATTTCCATTAAAAATATTTTATAGGAATTCAGATTTCTGGTAATTTGCTTTTTACAGTATCTGTGCTGTTTGCTTTCAGTAGCCAAAAGTAATACTACATGTGATTCTGCTGTGCAGGGCCTGAAATGTCATGAGAAGTAGGGATTTCTCTTCATGCTGTATTAACCATTCAAACAGAATGTAATTAGATGCTTCATGCAAGTACTCCAGGAAAACACAAAGAAAAGAAATAAACAGAAATGACTACACAAAGGAAACTAGACATTGCTAGTGTATTTGTCTGTATATATGACTCCTTTATGTCTGTGTGCAGAGATCAGAAATAATGTTTCCCAGCTAAATCCTAGCTGACCCTGTACGTAACAAAGTTTAGTCTGTCCCGATTTGTGTAAGTGGCTTAAAGCACTGTGCTTATTGTGGTACTTGCTGCACTCTAAACAAACACTGGCATTCTTGGTGAAGTAGAAACCCTGTCATTCTTGGATAGGGTTTCTGAGTGATGGAGATGGGGAATTGTGTTTGACAGATTCAGTCTCCGTTTCAGCTGGCACTTACACAAGGTGTAGAAGGGAGTCAGGCAATGCTTTTTGCTGGAGGCTTTGAGATCTCAGGCTCTTCATAGCAAAGAACTGAAGCAAGAGGTTGCCAGTTGATGCTCATTCCAAACTGAGTTTATAGGGGCCAATCAGTTGCCAAAATTTTTCAGCTTGCAGACCCTTGAGAAAAGTGACTGTCTTGTGGGCTGAAGTAGCACGTGGGCTGCATGAAGTATCAGGTGTGGGGACTGGTTAAATCCCCACATTTATTAGTGTGGGGATTATTAAATATATTAAAATTCCTATAATTTATTATTATTAATCCTTCAGCTGATTAACTGCAGCTGAGACCCACAGGAACTCCTGACTTCTTGGAAGTGATGTCAAGTGTGGGTCAGTAACCAGAGGGCTCAGTGTGAGTCCTGCCTGAATCATGAAGTGGGGAGAGAGGAATGGGGAAGCTTGGTGGTCATAAGAGAGGGACCAGAATTATTCTGGCCTGACGAACTCACCTAGCAACTGGCAAAGATTGTCAGAGCCTGTGATGGCCCCTGTCTGACTTGCTGAGAATCTGCATGCCTGTTCATGGCACCCCAGAGAGACAGTCAACCTGAACATCAGCCCACAGGGAATATAAAGTTCTCTGTGAGGAGTGCACCTGTTCTGGGATTTACAGCAGAGTTTAATCTACTGTATAGGCATGTTAAAATTGTCCCGCAAGGAATTTACCTCTTACTGCATCAACAGATGCTATATGCGTATGTTAGATGGAAAAAACACGGTATGTGCACTTGTGAGTTACTGTTGTCCCAAATTACCCCTATAGGAAAGCTTGTAGGTGAGTGCAAGAAAGGTGTTTAGCAATACTGATTTTCTCTGGAAAGATGGGAAATGTGTTGTGGATGTATCCATATGCAGTCATCACTGCAAATCAACATCACATTTGCAGGAATTCTTTTTTCTTCAGTGCTTCAGATAGAACATGAGCCGCTGAACCACTGTTGCTCATTTTTTGTTTGTGCTGCCTAGTCGTGATCCATGGGAGTGGACTGCTGGGATCAACAGGTCCCAAAGATATTTTGGCTGTAGCATAACACTAATCAGCTGAGAGTGTAATTTCTAGCTGGTGGGGTGTACTTCAGCTAAGCCCTGCTGGTTTTCAGTTCCATAATTAAAATTATGCATTTATGTTTTCTTTTTGCAAGTATTTAGGTTATAAAGTAAAAAAATAAAGGGAAAAGGTGTTACCTGGATTGAAATTTCAAGGTTAGATTTAAAATAGAAATTAGCTAATCTTCGTTTAAAAAAAGTTTCATATGTTCTTCATATGAAACTTCTTGTGGTCGATCTTTTGCATTGTAGAGCTTTATATTTAAATGACTTCAGCAAGGATCAGTGGGCCAGAAACCGATCACTTCGAAATACTTAATTTGTTTTGGATCATATTTGCTTTCTAGTGCATTAGCACACTGGGGGTCACAAAGAGACCATTTAGCTGCTTATCTTATATGGGGCTCTGCAGGCACCCCAGGTACCTGTTGTCACTAGAAGTGTGTGTTGGCTCCTGGAGCTTGGTGCAGTCCAGCTGGTTGGACTAGGAGCATCTTGTTGCAAAGGTTAAAAAGTGTGTACTCACCCCATGTGAAAGTTGTCTTCTGATTAATGCAAAACAGAGACAAGACTAGCTGAGAGCATTGGTAGAAAATACCGCCTTTCTTTCTGTTATACATTTTTATATGTTCTAAAATCAATCTATGAATTGAATGGTACCTATGAATATCTCATCAGTTGTCCATGTATTTGAAGTATTATTCTAATATTACGTTAATGAGTCTTTTTCATTCAGAGTGCATATTTTCAGGGAAAACGTGGATATGATGCAAGTTGCTTGTGATTTTCTGTATCACAAGTGACCTGGTTGGTCAGTTTGAAATCTTCAGACTTATTGAACATAAGATTTTTTTTTTTTTTGAGACACTAATTCAGCTGCTACAAAATTCCTACTCTGCAGCCAACCTGAGCATAAATAAATGACCAACACATGTTGAAAAACGTTTTGCCCAAAATATGATCTAGTTATCGCTCTCAAGAGGGAGCTAATGAAGACTCTGTGTTAGGATTCTACATGTCCTTTTATCTGTTTTGTACAATCTTTTTGTTTTGCAGTATTTCTGACAGTTTAGCTGATATATTTGGTCATTGCTCACAAAAACCTGTTCATTCAGATTTGATGTTTAAAGAACCTTAAGTCCTAAAGAGTTACCTGAAAAGTTCTGGTCGGTGCAGTTACTCAAGTGTATAGTTAACCTAGGGGGAAAAAAAAAAAAGACAGGTACTCCTCCCATTTAGAAGCACTTTTTTCCTGCACTTAAGTGCTCCCCCCGCCCCCCCAGCAGTCTCCTGCATGCACAGAAGTACAAGGAGTTTGGGAAAAATCTTAAATGAGAAAAGAAAATGTTTCATTTCATTACATTGCACAGAAATGTCACTTGGATTTGGAAGGGACTTGGAGTGGATGGGAAGAAAAATGGTTTTCCCTAATTGTCCAGGTTCCCTGTCATGAAATAGGTTTAAATGTACTTGACAATCATTCTCCTGCTGGCAGGATTCGGTCATGCAGCTGACTTGTAACATCTTACTATGCTTTGTTGTAGCCACCAGGCCAAGGAAGAGAGGAAGCAATGTGTCCTTAGTATGGATGTTGGCCTTGATCTTCAAAGTGTCCAGACTGTGTTTGGTATGTGGCAGCCACCCTGCACTAGGAGAGGGCTATGAGGAAGGAGCATCTTGTATATGCCTCCATTACACCTAGATGTAATGTGTAAAGCATTCAACAAGGAGGTAAATTTCCCCCAAACTTTAAGCTTTCTTCAGGCCATTTACCCCCTTAGTTGGTACTGTGGTCAAGGATAATGTGTTATGCCTTGGGCTGTACAGTTAAGCAACCCTGTTATCAGTGGAAAAAAACCCCAATACTTTTGTCCTGTAGAACTGAGAAATACTTGTTAGTCTAAATACATATATAACATAAGACTGATCTCTGTGGAATCTCAAAAACTAATAAATGTGCAAGGTCATTATCTGCCAGACAGATGGTCTCAAGATGTAGATTTGGACTATATAAAAATATTCCTATCATGTAAAGATGGAGAATCTCTCTGACAAAAAGCCTCTCCTGAGAAATCAGCTGATATGTCTTCTCCAGGAGGTAGTTTTCCTGGTTGCACGAAATAGTTTCATCCTGGTGAGGGAATAAATCGCATTTGATTTCAAAAAAGTTTCTTATTCAGATAAATCAGGTCCAAAATACAAGTGGCTCATAGTATTGTATGTATAGTAAACACTGTAGCAAATGTTCAAGATCTCTGTAGAACTCACTTTAGGGGATGTGGGAGGGGTAAGTATGTGCTTTCTAAAGCATGTTTTAGCACAACTGTGCGATTGCATTGCTGAAGAAGCTGTCTGTCTATCAAGATTTTAGGATACTTCTAAGCCAAGACAGTAGATAAACCTAGCTAAAAATTCCGTTGTTTTGGTCCTAGCTTTAAAATGTAATTTGAGAGAAGATAAGTGAGCTGTGACAAAGGTTGAAAGGGACAACAATAATAGAAGGCATTTAGATAGGCTGCTAATGTGCAAGCCTATCTTGGTGATTCAGATCTGTGATAAGAACAGTCTGAAACTACTGTTTCTGGTATGAGAGAGAAAGAGTTTTCTGCTGCATTAACCAACTTAAACCATTAACATACTTGGTAAGAGAAAAAAGAAAGGGGAAAATCAAAGTAGCTCTTTCCTGAAGATGAGGGAGTTCTGTAGTGATGAATGATTTACCTCATGGTGAAAATGCATCTGCTGTGCTATTAAGTTCATATGACAAATACTATGTGATTTGAGAATCATTTTATTTTGAGATGTCCTTCAGAATTGGCTTATTTACAATGCGTGATTTTTTTCCAAGATTGTGAACTTTACACAAAAATATACAGCAGCTTGAAAGCCCACTTGAAAAATAGGTATTCTCCCTTCCTTTTGTCTTTTTATTTTTGTCAGATTTTTTTTTTTTTAGTGATAATGTAGAAGTAGCAATGGGAAGATCCACAAAGGCAAGCGTTTGGTTACTGTTTATGAAAAAATCAGTTTGCAAAGATCAAACTCAAATCAAGGCAGGAAGCCAAGTTCTTAGTGGGCTTATCTTCACAAAGTTGACTATATTATAAAATCATCATAAAAGATTATAAAAGCAAGATCTTTAATCTTTAACCTAAGGAGGAAGAGATAAAAGATTACATGTGGGAAGAGACTCTGTGGTCCAGGCAAGAAACAGAGGGAAAGAAATGGGGACAGATGAGTCTTCGATCTGAAGACATCACATAAATCTGGAAGTGTCATCCAGATGAGGCCAATGTGTTCAGAAGACTGGAGAATAGGATGTTAGTATTTTTACGCTATTTCTTGTGTTAGCAACTACTTCAGAAGCTATAGTATGTATTTTGACTGTTGGAGATCCTTGAATGAAAAATTATAGCCTAGTCTAGCGCGCATGAAATTGGATCTTTGGGAAAGGTTATTTTAAGTAAATTGGGAAGCTTGGAGAGCTAATTGAGTAGAGTAACCATTGAGTCTGCAGAACCAGACTATGTTTGAGCTCTCAGAAACTGTATCTTCATGATATATCTAGAGAGCTAACCTGAGCAGGCAATGCCTCATTTCTGGAGAGATTTGGGAAACTTTAAAAGCCCATGATGCCGATTGTGTAGCTTATTAGAAATCAGACAAGTGAGATTCTAGAGGGGGAAGTACCATTAGGCCTGAGTATTGATTCCCCCTGGCCTCCCACCTTACAGTCAAGTTACTTTATGAAAATAATTCAGTGATTATGACAAAAGAATAAAAGTTATTGTTCTGGTTTTGGCTGGGATAGAGTTAATTTTCTTCCTAGTAGCTGGTATAGTGCTGTGTTTTGGATTTAGGACAAGAATAATGTTGATGACACACTGATGTTTTAGTTGTTGCTAAGTAGTGCTTACACTAAGACAAGGACTTTTCAGCTTCTGATACTGCCCTGCCAGCGCAGAGGCTGGGGCAGCACAAGAGGCTGGGAGGGGGCACAGCCAGGATGGCTGACCCAAACTGGCCAAAGGGACATTCCCTACTGAATCACGTCACGCTCAGTGTATGAACTAGGGAGAAAGCTGGCTGGGGACTGCTGCTCAGGAACTGACTGAGCACCAGATGGTGGGTGGTGAGCAATTGCATTGTGCATCACTTACTTTGTATATTCCTTTATCATTATTATTATTATTTCCCCTTCCTTTTCTGTCCTATTAAACTGTGTTCATCTCAGCCCACAAATTTTACTTTTTTTTGTTTCCCTGATTCTTTCCCCAATCCCACTGCAACAGCAGGGGGGCTGATGGTGGAGAGTGAGCAAAGAGCTGTGTGGTGTTTAGCTGCCTGCTAGGTTAAACCACAACAGGTATAAAGAATGTGACAGTTTAGCTGGTGTATATAGCGTATGTTCTGGATGGGACAGTGATTCTATAAAGATGATGTAGAAGAAAAGAAAAAAATCATAGCAAGTATAACAATCGTACAATGATAACTGAAAAAACCCAGCCCCACAGGGAATATAACATAGCTATTGTCAGTATGTCCAGGCTCTAGAGCTGGACAGCTAAAGCTGGCATTATCTATGGTGCCCTACCTTAACTTGATTTTTAGCAGTCCTAGAATTTGAGTGCTTCTCTGAGTTACGTTCAGTAATGCTTGGGACAGTGTGGGAATTGCAAGAAAGCTGTAACTGCTGTGGCTTTCTAACGTTTGGCTTCTGAATTTTTTTACTTGGCTTATGACTTGAGCATGTGACTATAATATGCATTTTCAGAAAATCTGTATGATTCAATAATGAATGCACACTTAGAGATGTAGTAAAAGCCTTTAGTGAGAAGCTGGTGACCTGTGAATAAACAAACAGAAAATCCTCATTTGTAGTGTTACTTCTGATTAAAAATTCATTGTTATAATAAGTCATTTATTATTTTGTAACTGGTAAAAAGAAAATTTATATTTGAAAGCAGGGTCCTTCTCTGACCTACTCTTTCTGCTTCTGTATTTGAAGGTGCATCTTTTTTTCTTAAACCAATCCCTCTGTGTGTCCAGGTTGGAATTTGGTGCTAGCTTCTTTGTTGTGAGGTCTGTCTTGTCAGTTTAAGTGTTTTCCTTCCATCTGTGTTTAACTCTCTACACAAGCAACCATTACTGGTGTTACAGTGCCCTGTTGAAACAGATTCAGGAGGATGCAATATTGGAATTCCTTACCGAATGTGTCCCGTCACATGTGATAATGTCTTAATAACTGTTTGCTCCTTAGGATCAGTTTGTCTGACCGCAGCACACTAGCAGCTCCCTTGGTCTTCTGTAGGGTTCATTCAAATGCTATGGTAGGAGAACAGCGACAAGATTGTTTTGATTTTAATCTGTGACTAATAAACTTAGCTGGAGGTTTTATATAATGAGATTTTATGAACAGAAACATAACAGCCAGTTAAGCTTTATTAGTAACATAGCTGAAGTAGCACCTAATCAGAAGTGTAGTAACATATTTATGTATAGATAATGTCATGGGGCTCAAGTTCTCCTCTATTATCCCCTTTCACAATTTTATGTCATGCAGTTTCTGAAATCAGATGAAGTTGAAGGAGTTGTATAACAGCTGAGAGCAGAGCCTTTAAGTGAAATTATATCTTTGAGTGGAAGGTGAGGTATTTTAATATCAGATCCTTTGTATGTGGTTCCTTCTGGATTAGTCAGTTTAAGCTTGGTTACTGATGAAATACGTTTTTTAGATCTCTTCCTTTGTGTGGTCCATAGTCTTTTTTACAATCTAATTTAATTAGTTTCATATATATGACTTGATATCTTATTTGCCTCAAATTATTCAATGAAATGTGTAAGCATTGCAATTAATTACAGGTCTTTGAAAATATGGTGCTTTTGAGTAATTTAGTAGTGGCATCAATTTTCTTGTTATTAATAAAACATTTTAATTGTTAGTACAGTATTTTATCCATAGAAACCTGATTACAAGAAATACTCTGTGTAATTGTAAGGAAGGTGAAGAAGGAAGAAATACAGAGGAGAATGCTTGAAGTGAAGTTCAGGTGGGCTAATAGTTGATGGACACCATTTAAGGTAGAATAGGAGACTAGTGGAATAAAATATTAATACAGATTTATTTTTGTTCAATTAAGTAAGTACTCTATAAAGCTGTTAATTTTTTCCGTATGGATTCAATATACCTGTTTCCCACTCCTGGGTCACTTTAGCAAGTAATTTTAATGCTTATATAAAGAAAAAGTAAAATTTGCTCTGAATAGCTTACTGAAACTTGAATTACATTAACAGACTCCTTCACAGCTATGATTCGGGTGTTTTAAAAAACAATTTTGTGAGTTCCTAGAACCAAGTCACCAGCTGAACAATGGAGAAATAAAACTCTTGTATTAAATAATAAAGAAAAAAAAAATGCAGTCACTGCAGCACTCCAGTCCTGAGAGGGTTCCCACAGCATCTCTGTGGGATTGAAGCCCTGTGACAGCACCCACCCTTGCTGATCTCTCAAAAGGGTGTGAGAGATTCTCCATCATGCTCTCCTCTTGACATTTCTGTATTTGTGTGCATACAGTTGATATGAACCCCTTTCTGTCCTGTTTTGCTATTTTCAAGGTCTCTCTTTGGCATGTCAGCCTGTGCCCCTGCTCATCAAACTGGTTCCCCACTTCCTCACTTGATTGTTGGCTGTCATTTCCCTTCCCCATTGCTCCTAGTTTAAAGCTCAGTGGGTTGGCCAGCCTGGTGGCAAAGATACTTTTACACCACAGATTAGATAGGTCCTGTCTTTTCCCAGAAGTCCTTGGTCTTGAAGGAGGTTTATATGGTTGTAAAAGCCCTGTTGTTGACAGCAGCTGTGCAGCCAGGTATTAAAACCACAGGTTCTGTCTACTCCTCTGCAAGCCATTTCTCTTCACCAGCAAGATTGAGGAGTAAAACACTGGTGTCTTACTGCTCTTGGCCATTGTTCTCTGAATGATGTCATGCTTGATATGCTCCAGGTGTCCCTAGCACTGTCATTGGTGGCCATGTGGAAGAGCAACAAAGGCATACTGGTGTGTGGCCTTTGTGTGCAATAGAAGGAGAGGGAGAGAGACCTCCAGAAACTCTGTATTGCTGTTTGATAGGAATATGAAAAGAAAATGTATCCAGCAAAGAGAGCGCTTGACCACCTCTGAATGACTCTTGATTAGCCTTTTTGGTGTGACTTTTCTTTGAATTTTCTGCCTTCACACTAGGTGTAGCTGAAAAGGCATTAAGGTGTATCAAATCTGTCCACCACTCCAGGATACCATGATAGTTTTCACATTAGTATCTTTTCTAGAGTGACTTTCATGTGTAGAGAAACCTTAGGTGCAAGGTGTAATTAGGCCAATTTCTAAACATTTTTTAATGATACGAGGTTAAAGAAATATTCTGTATCTCTGCTGGTATGAGGTAAGCCTGGTTATCCATACCTGTTATACAGAGATGGAGGTTGGTGTGGTTAGAAATAAAGAAATGTGCAGTCCCAAATGTGAGCAATTTAAGAGGTCAAGTCTCATTTCAGCATCAGAACCACAGCCTCGGTCTTCAAGCAGCCTCTAGGTAAGAGGTGCCTAAATGTTGAGACTTTTTGAAAATCTATCCTAAGGTTCACAGTGGGAAATACCAGGTGTTAAACATATTTGAACAATTGGCTAATTTTGTGTATTCAGATGAGAACTCTTGAAAATACTCCAATAATTTAGAGTAGCTTTATTAGGTGTTTAAAAAGTTATGTGTGGTGTCTGAAGTTACTCTAGGGCAACTGCTAAAAGGAAAACTGGAGAATGCAGATTTGCAGTATTTTAATACCACTCATTTTGTATCACTGGATGGTCATGGTGATTTGAGATCTGTAAGCGAAGTGGTTTTTATGTAAGGAATACTGGTGCTGAGTGAGGACAGGATCTTAGTGTTGAGCAAAAATAATTTTGGCATTCATTATGCATTTCATGGATGAGGAAAGAAGAAAGTGTTCCTTTTAAAGTTGATTTTAGAAAATGAAATAGCAGCTTCAGACTGTTGCTAGGCTTGGGATATTTGCATATTCCTTGAATGCAATTGTAAGTATGTGATACATTGCAGAGAACTTTCAATAGATCGACCCCTAAAACTTGTCAATAAATATATGCTATAAATATGTACTGAGTCACAGCTAGATTCATAAACACTGCAAGTCTTTCAGCAGCTGGCATAAATAAATGAATGTTGTTTGGATAAGTTGGCTCCTTCACCATGGGCATCCTTACTTGGCTATGTGAATTGACTTCGGGTGTCTCATCTGCCTTACATAATATTGCTGTCCACTTTGGTGGTAGAAGTAAGAGCTATTGGAGGGGAGAAATGACAGACAGGGTGATAAGGATAAGTTTTAGGGCTGTGCATTTCTTGATCTGATTGTGGGAGTATGGAACTTGGCTGTCCATGCATGAGGCAACAGTAGCTTTTGTGAATTTACCTTGAGCCTTGTAACATTTAGCTTCTCATAATGCAGCCACCCTGATAGTATTATGTATACGCCAGAGGCTTTCTTCTAAGTCTCCTGCTTAAAGTTTAGGTTAGAGGAAGTGAAACGCTGCTTTGGAGTGATGTTTGCAGTTGTTTGAATTTGTTGTTTTTAAGTAGGTGTTTGACTGAGGCGTAATGACAGATTGGTTATGGAAAAGAGATTGTGTGTCAGTGTTCTGGTTTGCTTAAAATTTCTAGGTGAGTAGGAGTGTGCAGTGAGTGGCACGTGCTCCTAATGTGCTGGAGAAACAACAGAATAGAGAAATCTTTTGTAGTTAGTTCAGAAGCACTGTCATGATGCTTAGACTGATGTTCATCCCTCCTGCTTTCAGCATAAGGCATGATACAAAGGAGAACAATTAAGGGGGGGGGGCCACCTCCCCCCCGAAGTTTCCATTGACACTTCTTGTGCATATGTATCATTGCTGCTAATTAGGCAGGCAAGCAGGGCTAACATGTTCCTTGCTTGTCAGTACTGCTCAGAATCCAAATGAGTTGCTCTGTACCAAAGAACTGGAAGGTTTTATCAACTTGTCTAGAACTGCTGCGTTTGACTGCTTTTTGTAAATGGCAGGAGAGTGTTTTCCTTCTGTGCGTGCCGGAACTGAGCCTGAGCCATGCTGATGTTAGAATGATACTCAGCGTGTACATGTAAAATAGTCCCAAAGGAGGCGGCAAAGTAGGGCATCCCTGCAGAATGCTAATGAAGGCGTGAAAAAATACTTCTATATCATTATGATTCGTAATGAAAGACAGGTGAAAGAAGCAGGGCGTGGAGAAAGTGCAGTTTATTCTGTGTTCAAGGGCAAAAGAAAACATAATTATTGAAGAACTTGCTAAGGATGGAAATCAAATATGCAGTATTCAGAAAAGCAGTTGTTTATGTCCCTTGAATAATTGAGATGGTTTGCAGTTAATTCTACCTCAGAACTACTGTTGAAGGGGGAAAAGAAAAAAAAAAGTTAAAGCTGATTCAGTTCCACCTAATGCCTTAAAATAGTGTTGATGCCATTGTGATTAATGTGTAGCTCTCTAAAACCATGCTCTATTCAGAATTATCAGAAATGCTTATTCACATTTTTAAACATCATGCCAAGCTATGATTCTGGGAGAAAACTCTTACTAATGGATTTGCATTTCATTGAGAAAACAGGAGTACAGCTATTCTAGAGAATTTTTGTACTGTCAAGGTACTACTTAGCTGCTTTAAGGAATTTTTAAAATTATTAATTCAGAAAAACTAGAAAATGTTTAAGTTCCATGATGATTCACATCCTTAACCACTCACATTGCTAAATCGTTGTCTAAATTTTTTTTTAATACATGCATTATGCAGTCTTTCCTGGTTGGGTCTTCCAAATCCACCCAACTGCAAAGCCAATAGCAAAACTCTGCTATAACGCTGTTTCTGCTCTCAGAGACTCTTACCTTCTTTGGAGGAGCCAGAGAGCAGTATCGGATCTGTCTTTTGTGAAAACAAGGACATTTCTTATCTGTCAGTAGTGCTCTCAATTAATGCAATTTTATCAGTGGAGTATGCCTTATACTGATTTCATGGTGGTAGCTTTTTCATGCAAAATGTAGCGTGTTCAATGAAGATTAACCCAAAAATCTTACTTGGAAAACAGCTGGTGCATTTGTTGACCACTTGATGGCATCACTCAGTTGTATGGAAACTAAACGGCTTTGCCAGTATAGCAGTTTTACTTGTGTGCTTGGTGTGAGAGGACTTTCATGTTCTATTTTAGACTATTAAAGACTGAAGAGAGCTATTAATATGCTCCCATAAATTAGATGAAAGTCACAACTCTAGTTTTGATAACTGTTTTCCTTCTCTGTGGTATATTACCATTTTGAAATAATTTCTTCATCTGCATAAATGTGAACAGAAGAGGGGTCTAGATTGCTTCTCTTTCTTGTCCTGGTTAACTTTGCAAGGATGGCAGCTAGTGGTTGAGTGGGTTGATACTGACACAAAGAATGTTGTCATGCACTGAAATGCCTTGTTGGCTTGTTTTTCAAGGGAAATTGCTTTAAACTTTCAAATGTTGCAGTCAATATGCATTCTAGGGAAGCGTTTATGTGATTTTGTGTGTTCACTGTACATCCTATAAAATAAAAGCGTTTTGCAGCCTTCATACCAAAAACTAGGTGATCTGTCTGTGTGTGTGCAAGCCAACAATGATAGTTTACTGAAAATGCTGAACCCAGGGGGTAATGGAGGAAACAAGGCACAGTGGCTATTATTTAGAGGTAAGGGACAGTTCTGGTAACATCAGGGGAGCTCTGACAGTTTATACATGCTGATAATTGTCCCACAAGACATCAGGTAGTAAAACATATAGTTGCAAGCAGTATGAAGATCCAAATACTGCTTCTCCTATGCAGCCAGTGTCAATGAGCAGTAATGAGGAGCCCTGTTAGTGCTCTCAGCTGTGACACAAAGGAGATAGAGCCAGCTTCTGATCCCAGAAGTAGTAAACAGGCAGTGTGGGCAAAGCAGCACAAGGAAGGTGACTTGTTAAGGACCTTCTATCAGACATTTACACAAGGGGAAGTATCAGCATCTTGTCCAGAGGTGCTCTGGCAACATGGTGTGTGTGTCAGATTTTGAAGCTCTTTCTGAGCTTGTGAGCTGGCAGGAGAAGGTGCAGTTGGCTGCTTGGAACTGGGGAGAGCCCTGCACTGATTTATTGTGAGTTCTTCCCAATGTGGGTTTCGTGGCTTTAGAAAAAGGACACATAAAGGCAGGTTCATTTGATGTGAGACTCTAGAAAGTGGGGATTTTGAGGAGGCAAGCGTTGGAGTTTACTTTGTCTGTGTAGGATACATGGTTCCTTTGTTTTAAGTTATATCATGTTCTGTGAAGTCCAGCAAGAATATTATCTATCTGACAAACTCCAGGCATGTTATGTCCTCTTTGGTTCTTGGACTGGTTATTTATTTATTTTTATTTTTGCAGGAGCCTGCAGTATTCATCAGTGGTTGCATATGTATTTTGAATGTTGGGCTAGTCGTAGATTCTCTCCAAGGCCTTTCTCACAATGCATTATTAGGCATGGGGAATGCTTTCATGATTTGAAATTCTTGTTTCTGGTGGAAGACATGGCATCACATTTGGGCCCTGAATGCTATCAAGCAGGGGAACGCAATTGGCATCAGAAGCTATGGTGAGATGTCATGCTCAGCCAGCAACTAAACACCCACCAGCCGCTTGCTCACTCCCGCCATGGTGGGTTGGGGGAGAAAATTGGAAGGGTAGAAGTGAGAAAACTCATGGGTTGAGATAAAGACAATTTAATAATCAAAATAAAACAAAATAAAAAGAAAAAGCTGTGCACGCAAGCAAAGCAAAGCAAGGAATCCATTTGCTAGCTTCCATTGGCAGGCAGGATTTTTGCTTCAAACCACAGTGGACTAATTGCAAATTCACTTTCTTGTTTCAAGATGAATTTTTTTTTTTTTGATTGAAGGTCTCTGTAATGGAGTAGGAAATATTAATCTTCACTGCATATAAGGTGATACAGCAATATAAGTGCTACATAAAAGATTTTTGCTGTCTATGTTTGTTATCTTTTTTCTGTCTTAACAGTTACTCTGTGACAAGCAACTATAGCTTTGTGTAGGGTTTTCATAATAAAAATAATAAATTCTTAGTTATTTAAAGAAAAATAGTGTAAGTACAGAACATAAAGCTAAGTAAAAGCCTACCGAAATAGAACAAAGAAAAATATATTTATTGCTGAGTATCCAAAGGAAGGACAACTGCATAGCATAGCATTAGGTGCCAATCATGTAAATTCAATATGAATTGCCTCAGTTAATGAAAGAAGTTGAATAGTAAGCAAACATCATAAACTGTAAAGTAAGGAAAAAAATATTCTTCAGGAAACCCCATGTAGTGAAGCATCAGGTTGAGTGCTTAGATGACTAATTTTGATGTTGTCCTTAATTTCACCAATAGTAGGAGTGAATCTTTCTATAGATAAGTATTTTTAGTAGAAGTGTTTTCAGTGGTATTAATTAGATTATTCTATAATTTTGTCTGCCTGGTGCACTGGTTTTGCACAAAAGCATTTAAATTTTAAAGGACTAAAAATAATTAAAATGTAGCTAACTAATAGTGTTTTGCCATTTTTCTGTGTGGTTGAATTAGCTGTAGGTTTGTGCCCCGACTTCATAGAAGTTTCTCATGTACTACAGCAGAAACATTTGGGTTTTGTTTAGATATGCGTGAAAACACTCACTTCTCTGCTTTGTGTTATTTTGGTTTTAGCTGAAGGAGTTGTATCATCATTCTCTTGATTTTGAAATACTGCTTGGTGGGCTGCAGTCTTTTTCTTTGTATCGTCTTTTTTTCTATCTCATCTCAGTACTCCAGACAAACCTTCCAGAAGGACTTTTTCCATTTAATTTAAGAATACCTCTATGGATGTGTTTCCTGCAGACCTTACATCTTGATTAAAGATGCAGTTTATCAGCTTTCTGAACTGATATATTTTTATCTCCTACTTTTTTGCTATTCTAGTGCCTCACCCAAAACTTTTATTATGCATATCTGTTTATATATAAATAAATTGGCTAATGAACCAACTTGCTGATTAAATTTTGTACACATGAATAATACAATAGCTAGTTTCTTGAGTGTTTATTTGTATATAGTACATGCTATTCTGCATCTGCTTGCTAGGCCAGTTGGTAGATTTGCTAACTATGCACTTTCAGCAGAATAAATTACAGGCCTTGATAATCTCATGGAATATTGGGATTTAGGTTCCTGAAATAGATCCCCTGCCCTCCAGCATTTACTATGTTCTCTGGAATTTGATGTTTTAATGATAAAATATCTTTTTCCCCTTACTGGTTTTCAAAGATAAACAATGTGAAAAATTTAGTTTTCTGCCAGATTGACTGAGACAATAGTACTAAGGCAAGCATGAAGTCCCTCATCTCAGCAGGATGGTAGCTTTGAAACCTAATTACAAACACTTAAGTGCCAACTTTGTTAATAATTTTATTGCAGAGTACTACACCAGAAGTATCAAGTACATGTAGTGTGGCTGGATTTCCATTCTTTTGCCAGATCTGAAGTTCTCTTCCTTAATTTGAAAATCTTTCTAAGCAAAAACATGGCAACCTCTCAACTTTCAAACAGTGAAATTTTTTTAAATGCAAGTTATTTGTGGTTAGGATGATTCTCCTAAGGGTTAGTAAGCTTGAAAAAGAAAAAAAAAATCAAGTAAAAATTAAAAAAAAAAAAAAAATTCGGAGGGGACTTACCAAATATGATCAGATGGTGTCCAAAGTGGGTAGGACCAGCTATAGTGATACATATAAGTGAGAGACAGAAAGGCATTGAAGTTTGAAGAGGCAGTGTGAATGCCAGTAGGTGGATATATTGTTAGATGCAAAATTTGTGGCAGCTGGTCTATTGATAATTGTGGAAACAAACAAGTTTCTACCCTTTTTTGAATAATAGGAAGCCACTGAAAGAAAGATTGAAAGATGGTCATATTGTCATGTTGCCAAGAGCAAGAGAACAGTTTTTCTTGGTATTTTGATTCTCTGCAGTTTGGAGAGAGCGGGATTTAATTACAGAGAGACCTGAGCTAAAGCTCTTAATGCAAACAGCCCTATGAAGATGGTGCCAAATCAGGACTTTGCCATCTGCACCTGTCTTCAGAAATAGGATGGCAATACATGAGGCAATGGTAGAAGAGCAAGATCTCAAACATGATTGTAGCAAAGCAGAATTCTTGCATCATCTCGTGACTCACCTCATGACTCTGCCATGAGGAGTCCCACTGATTAAAAAGGTCATATAGATAAAAGTGCACTGTGAAAAAAAAAAAATAGCTGCTCCTCCAGGCTTAAGTGGGATCTTAATGGAATATGACTGGAATTAGAGATGTGAGAGAAAAGTTTAGCATGTATTGCCATGATGTATTGCCATAACAATTTTATGTTAGGAGATGACCAAAACACATTAAGCTGTTTACTTCTGCCAACATCATGACAGAGAGAACACAGAGAAGCTGAATGGAAAAAACCAAGGCAGTAGATGGAGAAGACAGCAGACAGTATCTTGTGAAACACTGTAATGGAAATAACAGTTCAAGATGCAAAATGTCAAGCAGATATGGAAAGGAGTGTTTCTGAGAACAGACATGAAAAGAATAGGTTAGCAGAGACACTTCATTGAAACAACTAAAAACTGGATTAATCAATAATTTGGGAAACTTCAATGAAATCCCAGTGTAAGCTTGAGAGATGGTCTTTTGATGGAGGGCGACATTGATGAACAACTATCATGACGTAATTTAACCTGCTCAAATAGATGAATACAGATCTATCTTTAGCTATGGTAATGGTCATGTTTTCATCATGTAAACATGCACATTCCTTACTGTATGGTTTGTAGGATGTTGGTATTTCCTTAAAATGAAGTCTGATGGTGATGGAGGCATTCAGTACAGTAAACTAATAAATATTGCTCTTCATATAGCAGTGAACTCTGGAGGTAGGATTGCTAGAACATTGTATCTTTTTATATGTGGAACAGATACTTTAAAAACATTGTGGAAGCTTATTGATGTAAACGTATCTACAGGCTAAATATGAAAGCATCTTAGTTAAAACAATATGAAATTGTTATAACTACAGCTATAGTAATGAAGGATCACTAAAGATCTCAAGGTGTTTGGAGTCCTCTTTGCTTTATGTTAGTAGGTTGATATGAACCAAGGCACTTCAAATCTCTGTATTTCAGCTTTAAGGAAATAAACATGGGGGTTATGAAATTCATGTGCAGAAATTGCAGGTTCTTTTGAGTTCTTATGAAGCTGCAGCCGACATACAGAATTAGTGATTTACTCAGTCACATAGTCAGGGATGCTAGTATGAAGAAAAACAGAAAATTACACATCTTTTCTCATGTCAAAGTTTTGTATGCAAGAAAGTACAGGCATGTGGGGGGAATCATGAAAGAATTGTCACTAGGGTTTTCTGGAATTTTATAATCCTTGAATATTCTTGTGCTAAGGAATTTCCAGCTGTCTTACGACTTAATGAGTTATTTAATGAATTGGAGTTTTTTATGTAGTTGTTTCCCATTGTCGTACTCATGTAGAGAGTAATACTTTCCTTCTTTATGTGCTAAAGGCTTATTCTCACCCTTCAGTGTAATAAGTGTGGAGAGGTTGAACTTCTTGGAATCCATTGTATTTTTTACAGTGAAAGTCTTCTATTAGAAATATGATATCATCTGTTTCACATTCTGTAACTCAACTAAAGAAAACAATTCAGAATATATGAAATCTTTTTTCCTTAGTCATTCCAGGTTTTTTATTGCCTGCTATACTATCTCAAAACAGAGAGGCAAGAGGAGATAACACTTGCTGTGTGGCATATGCTTTCAGGCAGAACATAATCAATTGACAAAATATCAAAACGTAGAGGCGTATTGGCTAATTCTTCATCTTAACCCATTGACACAAACTACAAAACAGTCAACTGAAACAGTCTTTACTGACATTTCAGTTGTGTTTGCTGGACTGTGCTGGGAGATAAGGGTGCCCATTTGCTGTGGTCTTTCGTATCTCTGGTCTGTTTGCTGCTAATAAGTGATCAGCTTTTGATTAGTGTCAACCACTGAATGAAGTTATCTCTTGTTATACAACTGGTGATCAGCTCTATATTCCACAGATAAGTGACTGTCTGAATGCAGCTTCCCATCAGAAAGGGATTTGTTTTTTCTCTCCTCCTGCCTGCTTTGTAAGTAAATTGTTCCTTCTACAGACCCTTGTGGCTTGCTTTTCTCACCCTTGGTGACAGCAAAGCTCACTGGTTGGTGATCTCTGCAAGGGCTTGTAGCTCAACTCTGCTGTTCTCTCCCTCTGTTCCCACTTTGCTGTTCCCTCCCCTACTGTGACTAAATAAATTACCTGTATGACATGTTCAGTTTTCTCTGGCAAGAAGCCTGGGAAATCAAATCTGTTCCTGAACCCGGGTCTCCCATTTGGCAAATGTAATGCCTCCCTGCTGTTAAATCAGGTCAGCTCTCAGGAAAAACAAAGAACAATTTCATATAACTATAATCAACATAGAGTAAATTTAGATAATATAGCTGACGTATGTTTATTGTAAAGACCATCAAGGAAACCATTTTAAAAGCACTTCATCTTTCTCTGTTGCACTAGGATACATGTTGACTGTTCTGTGCATAAAGAAGATCAAACATTTTCTTTCTGTTATCCCACATCAAAGTGAAATATATTTATTTTCTGTCTGGTCTAAGAAGCTATTTGGTGAAACAGTTCATTGGTTGCATTAGAAACAGTTTTATGTATTTAATTACTATGGCTTTCTGTAATTAATATTAATAATAATTAACAATTAATTACTATTAGTTTTTAATAACCTGTCCAGTACCTTTTGACTTTTTGACCTCTGGAAGTGGAGATATACTTAAAAGTGTTTAGAGAAGGAAAAATAAATTCTTTTATTTATTGTTATTACTATTTTTCTACTTTTCTGCTCAGTCCGTTTCCACGGGAGATAAGAGGCGGCAGGTCAGTAACAGGGTGGCAGCATGCCTCTCCTGTGTTATCAAGATCTGACACGTGCCCTGGCAGTCCCGCAGCACGTGCCACACGTGGATAGTCTGCTCTCTTGCGTGCCAAGGCAGTCACCTCGTAAGTGGGAAGCACCAGGGCAGCAGCCTCCCTTCTCCAGCTGGAAGCTGAATTTCCTGCTCATCTACTCTGCATGTCCCAGAGGGGTTCTGAATTACATCCCAGAGGCTCTTTCATTTATCTACTGTTAGCAAGCTCATGTAGGCTGCAGCAGGACTGTGGAGTATCTCCAGTCACTTCCTGTCTGGCTTTATTATGGTGGACCGCTGTCCTGGGCAAGCAAAGTGGCTGGTTTCCTTTGTGCAGGTGGTTGCTTGGGGACTGAAACAGGTACTGAAACCCTGAGCTGGCCCTGGCCCTGGCCCTCTTCAAAGGAGGAGAGGAGTAGGAAGTGCCAAGTGCCCCGAGGGGGACCCTCAGGGCTGGTGCAGTGCTAACCTATGAGCACTTGCTGTGCTGAGCTCCCAGGGGCCAACTTTGCTGCCGCTTATTCAAGAGGGTTAGTAAAAAAGGGCATCAACAGCTGCCTTAGTCTTACACAGTCTTACTACCACTGCTGACTTATAGCTGTGAGGGCCTTGGCTGGAAATGTTTTCCAACTCCAGCTGAATATCAGGTTGTCTTACCTGCAGGAGTTCTGGGAAGAGCAAGCCCTGCGAGAGGCTGCTGGATGGCCTGAACAGCACAGCAAGGCTGCCCAGGCCTCTGCCCAGGGTTGCCAGACCTGCATGGCCTGTGTTTCAAATTCACCTAATGCTTCATTCTGAAAATCAAATGGGCTTAAATGTATATGCTGTGTTTTTAAATGGTGCGTGCTTTTCCAGACCTCTTTAAAGACAGCGACAGTGTTGTTAATAATTGTTTAGTCATTCATGAGTTGCTTTTGTTCTAATGAGTATCTTTGTTGTTTTTTTGTTGCTCTGAGACATGCAGTGAATGTGTTTTCATCAATTAGAAAACACTTCAAAACTCTGTTGTATAAGACAAATCCTTGAAACTGAAATTCCGCTTTATTATCCGAAGCCTTCATCCAATGCGCACAACAAAAATTAAGAGGTGAAAGCAGTGAAATGGGTTTTAAAACACGGGAGTTCAGTTCCTGCTTCCACCTGGAATGACCTGACCTGAATGGCTATAATCTCCATCCGCATCGGCTCCTGTCTGAAGAAATGACACTAGTAACGTTATTTGTCCTCAACTTTGTCTTATCAGTACAGATTGCAGATCCTGTCTCCTACTGTAAAGGTACAGGACCTAACTCTGAAAGGCTTCAGCTGATACTGTAGTATAAATAATTTCAGCTCTGTGTTAATGGCAAGGGTGAAGCCTGACTTGCTCCCTTCTTAGCATCTGGCTTGGTCAAAGCAATTATTGAGCTTCTTCTAACCCTGCTTTATTTCTTGTCTTCTCCAGCCTGTGACCTGATGACCCTGGGGATCCTAGCCTTAGTGACGTCCACTGGTTGTGCCTCAGCCAACGCCCTGCAGTCCCTGACGGATGCCATGCACATCCCACACCTTTTTGTACAGCGTAACACGGGAGGCTCCCCACGTACAGCCTGCCACCTGAACCCCAGCCTGGAGGAGGAGGAGTACACGCTGGCCGCCCGACCACCAGTCCGCCTCAATGATGTTATGCTGAAACTGGTCACTGAGCTGCGGTGGCAGAAATTCATAGTATTTTATGACAGTGATTATGGTAAGTTAAGTGGAGAATTTCGGACACTATTAAATTGATTTCTTTTTAACTGGGAGATGGAGAGGAAAATATAAAGGGAAAGGGTGAATTTAACTTGCTGAGTTCTTCGTTGACAAAGGGGAAAGTGTTTCAAGTGGATGCAGGTCTTTGGTTTGAAAGAAAGGTTGCTGTGAAAACTAGTTCTCAGACAAGCAGCAAAGTTGCTTAGCAACCCCTACCAAGACAGCCAAGGTTTGAATCATCTCACACTTTTACAGTAAAATATTAATAAAGTGTTGACATTGATTGGCACGTAGCTGTGCAAGAAAGTTCAACACTGCCTCTACCCATTCCCAGAAAACACCTTCTAGCAAAGATGAGTACTATTCTCTTTAAAAATTAATTTTCACAATAACTATTATAATTTCTTTTTTCACATGCTTTCTTACACTATTCTCCATTTGGACTAAATTTCACAGTGATACACTTCCTGGCATTAAACCAGAAGGTAGAGTCGGCATTTTTGCTAGATCTGATGTATTTCCTTTGGCAAAATTTTTACTTTGGGCTGAAACTTGAGGAAAAGGAGTCTCTGCCCAAGCAAATGTAATACCTTGCGATGGGTGTGAAGAGTCAATGAAAAAATAAATCTCTCATTGTGCTAAGCTCTTGGAGTGTAAAGGAACTGTGTGCATTTTTTTTTTATACCGCCCCCCAACTGATATGAACATTGTTCCATATGTTTAAGTTGCATTATTTTCAGCATTCTCATTTTAGGATATAGGATCTGTAATGGGAAAAATAAATTTTCTCTGGTACGTTTTAAAACCCTGCAAACACTTTTGATTTAAAGCGTGATGCCTAAGCTTCTGGTGTGGTGACTTACTATGAACAGAATACTAAGAGAGGAAATTAAGGTTAAATTGCAGTTGGAAAAATAATCTTATGTGTATCTGTGCATATAATTTAGATTTTATACATAGTCTTCCATAACTGAAAAATAGATCTTTATTTGCATTCTCCCTGTATAATGACAGTTTTTTAATGGTGGATCTGAGAGAAATAACATCTTTGGTTTTGAACTTGGGCTACTTCTAGTTTAAAAACAAAACAAAAAGGCTATGCAAAGGGTCCTGAGCTCGAATGAGTTATGAAAGTCTTGGGTGCAGCTTTCTGTTATTGGTTGTTAGAGATGTCACTTGCTGTTTCTTCAACACGCAGATTGAAGATGATGAGGGTGATTTTAAGTGGTAGATAACTGAGGCTGTAACATCCTTTTAATTATATAGAATTATTTTGAGCACGAGAAGGCTGCAATGATACTTGTAGAGTTAATCTGTAGACTCAAAAATGTAGCAACCCAGCAAATAAACTCCCATGTAATTATTGTCCTGTGTAATGCTTGACCAGTGAATGCTTTGAAAGCCAAAACCCTGAGGTACATTGTAGGTGTTCTTTTGGTGACCTTCTGGTAGTGATGAGAAAGTTGCTATGTTAGCATGATTGGGCTTAAAAAGTCAAAATTATTCTAATGGTTATTTCCAAGAATCAAAAAAAAAAAAAAATTAAAAGAATATCTTACAATATCCTTCTACAGTTACTGTTGTCTCTCTCCTGCTGATTTGTAGCTTTAATCTTCCAAAACTGCTGGAGTTGGGGCTCTTTCAAGCCCTGGGTATTCTGGCCCTGGTTAACACCCCAGATGCTCTCTGTACAAACTGCTATCACCCATTTTCCCTGGTAGCAAACCTGGGTACTAAACCATGGTATCACTTATTCCAGTAGTACATCTGTGTTTCTTTGTCTTTTTCTGCAAAGGATTGACATCTTGGTACCAAATCCTGAAATCCTTAATTCATGTGATTTCACTCTGTAAATTCAGTTATGATCAAATTTATCTTTTCTATTTACCACAGACTGACCTTCGGTCTGTTACCAGTAAGAGACACTGAAAGGGGATGGAAAGTTGCCGCAGGCGTTCTGCTTCTTACAATGGAGAGCGTGTTGCGTACTGCAGCTGCTCATGTGCTGTTTTCTCTCCTCTTCCTCTTGGATGCGACGACCATCTTACACTAATACCACTAGAAGTATTTTTTTAATAAGAATTTGGTGGGAGGAGCTTTCATAAAGAAACCAACTGACAGCTCTGGGCAGGCATCAGTGAGTAGGGAATAAATAACGTCGGTCCCAGGATACTGCACACCAAGTTCAAGAGCAGCAGCCTGGCTCCCAGGGCATGCCCAATGCCCTCATTAGTTAGCTTCAGCAGAGCTATGCTTACACATCTCCAGCAACACCGCCCTGCTCAATGTGCAGGAGTTGACTGCTGGCCATGAAGGGGGAGGTCACTTGAAGAACACGTGTTTATGGTTATGGGGCATTTCCAGCAGCAGGCTTTTGTGTTTTACTGTAATAAATGGTCCTTCTCTACCTGCTCTCTGGAAGTGACGCTATTCCCTTGAGTAGTGTTTTAATTTGTCCATCTGCTGATCTCTAAAAACTAGCCAGTCCCTTAGTGTCCTCCTTGTGGAAATTGTCAGGTTTTCTAAAAACAAAACAACATTGCACAATTTAAAGAAGTCACGTATTTATAATAATGCTGTGCTATGCTGGAGCTGAAGATTATTTGCCTCACGAATTACTTGTCCCTTACCAGACATATGTTTTGGATTATAATTTCTGCACTGGCTAAATTAAGGAAAAGTAACAGACTTGGCAATTAGAAATACAGAGTAGTCACTGAACAGTGTAATAAGCCTAAGATTGTTGTGCTTACAGTAAAATATGCATTGTTTTGCACTGAAGCTACAGATAGAAATCTGTATGCACAACTTCGGTGAAAGAATATGGTCCTTTCCAGTAAAATGCTTTAAATTCTGTAACAAGAAATTGAGAGAATTCACAGAAAAGTTGCGGATGTTTTAAAGAAGGAGATTGCTAAATGGAAATGGTAGAAGCAGGGTACAAACTGTGGCATTCCACCTAAGGCAAAACCACCTTTTAGATTTTGTCACTTGTGGTGAAGAAATATACAATAGCAAGAAATGGGTAATAGCTTCGTTCTGGAGAAGTGACTTTTCAAAGGCCTTAGACCTGATAGTTGCAGCATTCAAACTCTTCTCGACGATACACTGTTCTCATACTGAGCAGTGTCAATGGGGGAAAGGCCAGCTGATATATATCCATACAGTTCTCCTGTATTTGTATAAGAAAAGATAAGGGTTTGTATAGATACTGCATCTTCATGACGCAGTCCTTGTTTTTCTACTTCTCTCATTTATGGCTTGTGCATAACTTCAGAAGACACATGGAAATCTACTCCCCATTGATCACAATGGGAGCTTTCTGCTGATGAGTCTGCTGACTGATACGAAAAAAAAGGCTAGGCACTATAGCAATAGGACAAGACAAGTCTCCTCTCTTGCTGATGTTCTGTAGAGCTGCTGGAGCTCAAGGCCAGAATGAAACAATCTGAGCCCTCTCTCTGTCCTTGCTATTCTTTGCCATGTCATCTTGAGAAGGCTTTCTAGCCCCTGTATGTTTCCCTTTCCCACTTGTGAAATAGCAAGAAATACCTTCCCCCCAGTGTGACTGAACTGGTGTTTGAAATTTCTTTAGAAATTCTTTAGGCCACAGAATTAAATGGCACATTCAGGAATAAGGCAATTCCAGCAAGAGCTCAAGGGACCAGGGTCTTATTAAATGCATTATTTTACTTTAAATCTCTTTATGAAAATCCCATGCTAAATCATGGTATTTGATATTAATTTTCTGGGGGGAAAAAATTAATTTGACCCTGAGTTTTGTTAATGGCTGGCTAGATGCTGCTCTGTGGAACTGGATCTAAACACCTGCTAAAGAACCTGCAACATAAGTCAGATCTGTTGTGTCATCCTAAAAACTTCAGCTGTGCATGATGTATTTTGAATTGCTTTCTCCTCTACAGGAGTTATCTTTTGTGCCTCTACATACATTGCATCAGTATGTAAAGACTTGCTGGGAAGTTTAATGTTTTGTTTTGCTGACCTCCTGGCTGTGGAAGCATCAGTAATCAAATTTTCTGATGCAAAAATTGGTAGCATGGCAAGTTTCATAAAGAATCTTAGCAAGCTCTAAAATGACTGTAGGTTAAAAGCAGTGGGTGCTGCCCACAGTAAGATGAAGTTGGATAATGAAAGTGTGCTTCTAGGGTGTGCAAATAAACAGATGTATAGTTAGAGGAAGGATTTGGGAAGATGGATGTGAAAATGAAAATGGTGAGGAATACCAAGTTATATTTCTGAAGAGAAATGTAATAGCTATGTTTTCACTAGATTAATCTTACTGTTGAAAAACACTTTGTCTCTGTGGTTGTATCAGGTCTCTGCTTTCCTACCTACATGAGCACATACTCGTAATACAAAATGTAAGACAAAACAGGTTTTTCTATGACTCTGTTTTGTCAATGAAAATGGTATTAGACCTGTGAAAGGGAGCTGTAATACTTTATTCTTAATTTTTGATGTCAGTAAGTGAGTGTTGTCTGGTTAAGTGTTGTACAGAAGTTTTATGGAAGAAACTTTGAAGACTTTTGGACCTTTCAAATCTATGGAGCTTTTTTCCTGGGGGTGGGGGGATGGGGGTGGGGAACAAACTGAAAGCCACAATTTATTGATTTATCAATTATTTTCTTTTTTTTTTAAGGTTAGAGACAGGGTTTTTTTTTAAATTATGATCATTGATGCCACATTAATTTTGAATGTTTACTGATGGATCTTGCTATGTAGCAAGAACTTGATTTTCAATGTGATGAGTTTCCTGGGAAGTTTTTGTTTTGTACAGCAATTACATGGCAGTTTTTTTTCTGAGTCCTACCTGTCAAGGGCCTCTCCTTTGATTGGAAGTTACAGATATTATGCTATCAATAGTTTTTCAACTAGCTATTTGCGAGAGAAGGATGGACTTCACAACTCTATGAGAGTTATATTCTGAAGCCATTTATTGTCTTGTCTGACTCCAATATATATCATAATTTTTGCTTAGCCACTGCACACACACACTCATGATTGGTTACAGGTTGTTACACTCATTATTGTAATGGGCTATATACAAAATACCACGCGCTGTCCACGCGCCTCTCACACAGTCAGGATTCGCTGCCTGCAGGTGTTCCTGCACTCCTTTGCTGCTTCTTAGTTGTTTACCACAGCTCCTTCTCCTCAAGGCCGAGCCGTGCAGATATCCAGCTGTTTACCAGCTTCTCAATGCCACAGCTCCTTCTCCTTAAGGTCAAGCCATGCAGGGTGATCCCAACAGCTATTGATCCCAGAATGGTCTCTCCTTTGTAAAGGACCATTTATGCAGGCCACTACTCTTGCAGTTATTTAATTTGCAAAGGAATATAGTAATGAAAACTGAGAAATGCATGCTTCTACGTAATCCAGGTGTAACACTGCACATCAGTTGTGATGTGAAGCATTGGCTGTCACAACAAAAGCAAAGCAGAACATTTGCACAGAAGCTACTTTCATCTTACCTGCTTCCCTTTGTCTTTAAGATTTCTTTTTTTCTTGTCAGTATAACATAAGTTATCTTCTGCTTCCTGCATCGTTATTTCAGGTCTGACAACCACTTCTGCATTACTAGGGCTGCCGTATTTCTCTACAGGCTTTTCCAGTGAGCGTGCCTTTTTTAATGCAAATACAGGGAATCTGGTGCTTGGGAAGTATTGAACCAACTGCATGTGTCAATATGTGACTGTTCAGCAAATCTGACACTACCAGAAAGTGTTAGACTTTTTCTGCATGTGCTGTGTGCTTGAGTTTGCATGTGTTATTAAAAATACCTGGGTTTTTCAGCTGGTTGGAACTGTTGCAGAGAAGCTTGAATTGGGATTGGTGTGCATGAGCAGTAGTAGAATTTAAGCAGCTAGCCACAGAGAAGCATAACCTCTTTATGGTCATCAGTCTGCAACAACAAAGACTTAGGGAGAGAATCCTTGGACATATCTGTCATTGATGCTGCTGTATAAGATGATAAAGAGAAGAACACATTGGGCCTAAGCCCCTCTTCATCTAACAAGGAACAGAATTCCCTGAGCATTTATTCTACACAAATTCTGCACCACCTATGCATAACCAGGGATACTGGATGTTTAGAATCCAGACAAATATAAAATCTTCAATTTTTACCTGGAAAAAATGAAGGCTTTCCTGTGAAAAGACTGTGTCTCAACATAATGTATAATCATCATTGCTGCTGCAAAGAATGCCAGGAAAGAAAGAATTCAGCCAAGTTCTCCAAGTCCTGTGGGGAGTTTGTGATGCCGTGGGGTAGAGGGAAAAAAACTGACCCTTTGACTTCTACATTGAATTTGATCTGGAAGCTATTGAAGGAATGGCATTGTGTATTCCCATATTTATCCTTGAATCACTTTTCTGACTGTAGCGGCACTTAAAGTAATTGGCCTACTTAAATTAAGCATGGATTTCTGTCATTTTTGATAGTATTTTTTTATTTAGTGATGCATCACAGTATATAACACTAAATGTAATTAAAGAAAGTAAATTTCACTTCAAATCTTTACTTCTAAGTTCATTTTAGTACTTTGATTTTTAAGGTAGATGAGTAAGTGTGCTAATAGAGAAGGGGAAGTCTTACTTCTGCTAATACCCCCATAATTCCTAGCATGGTATGGGAGCAGTGGACAGAGGTTGTTTCCCATGAAAGGTATTCACTACATACTTTCAGGGCAATGCCTGATGTGATATACAAATGATCTTACAGTTATGGTGAAGCCTTTATTCTGAATGAGTGCTATCACAGCCTACCTGGAAGTTCCATGGTAGTAGAAGGCAGTCAGAGATCTTTGGACAAACAGTTTGAGCAGTTTCAGGCAACTTGCCTTACTCATAAATTCAAGGCAAGTTAAGGACATAATTCCAACCTTTCAAATAGTTTGAAAAAGGTTTTGCAAAGACAGGATGCCAAGTTCTTTTGAAAAATTAAGAATGCCATGGAGTGACGCTTTCAAAACAGAAGGCCTGTGCTCTTGATTCAAAATAGTTACTTTTTGATAAAAGACTTCAGAAATATATATTTGGGGGGAAGCTCATGAAAAAATTAAATGAAAGGCTTCAGAAGCAGTTTTGCACCAGTTTTTCAACTCAGTCATCCAGTCAAAAGTGATTATTAACCTAGTCCTGAAGGCACTCATTCTGCATTCTTTACTGCTTCTTTTTCAATTCGTAACATTTTAGTGAACGGTCTCCAGGCTCAACTTTGCAGAAACTAGTGGCTATTGTTGACTTTGTTTTTTCGCCTTTATATTCTGAAACAGAGAAATGTTTCATAATACAGCACACACTGTCTAAAGAAAGTGCAAAGTTCAGCAGCCTGGAACTGGAGGGTGCAAATTAATTCATTTTGAACAGAAAGGTCTTTGAAAATTGTAGATGTCATCTGCAGAACATCCTAAGTTCTTGGACTTCTTTTCCCTGACTGATGGTAGTTTAAATCTCTTGACTTTTCAAGCCATGGCATAAGGCTAAACAGTTTTGTTCAGGCATGTGTGAATGACAAGGAGAAAGGTAAGGGTGATTTGGTGTACTTGAGCAGGGAATCTGCTCAAGGAACTAATCCCAGAAAGCAGTCTCTTTAGTTCACATTTGTCAGAGAGTGAATGTTGTATATTCATTTGGAGGTTGTTCCATAAATGCATAGCTGGAAATTGAACAGCAGAAGTCTGTCCTGGAGGTTGTGTGCAGGGCTTCAGGCAGTAACACTATCACTATGAGAAAATATATTCACATATCTCAATAGGCAATGAACTTTGGTGAGGAAGTTCCCAGTCTCTATTGTCTTTCAGGCAAAGCAGTAGGGGAGAGGGAGAGAATACATTATATAAATGTGTATGTATATATGCACACATATATATTTATGTGTGGGTTTCAAGACAAGTGGTATAGGAGTGTGTATATATTTACATACACGTGTATATGTTTGTGCATGAATGTATACATGAGTTCATACATGGAATCAAGGACACCTGTTTCCTCTGCTCCCTTCCTGCCTTTACCCAGTTTTTCCTAGTAATCTTTCAAATGTCAGTCAGGGCAGGATTCCTTTAGCTTCCTTGCTGGGTGGAAATGGTTTCTTTTTTCTTTTACCCAATTAAGACTTGATGTGGCTTCCCATCACTGCTCTGTGTCTTACTTACTGAGACAGAAATCCTATTTCTTCTCCTTCTCACACTGCTTGTATTTAGATACTGTGTTTTGTTTGTTTATTTTTTTTTCCTATAGCTAAGCTTTTTTTGTGGATTTGCTGGTTTTCTTCAGCACCCTTTCCATAGTCTGGGGCTAGCACTTTGGCCAGGACTATTCCTCTTCTCTGCTGATAGATGATAAACAAACAGTGAATGAATATACCCTGAAGGATTCTTCTGGTTTCTCCTCTGCTAGTAAAGCATGGTGACTGAGTATGTTAGAGAAGAGATAACATTATTAGTCGTTGTCATAGAAGGGATTAATCTTGAGGACCACAATGAATGTAGAACTCCTGAAATCTTTTTAGAGGAAAAGTACAGGGAGGAATGTAATTTTTATAGAGCCCTGAGGGTCAAAATGGTTTTCTACATATTGTGTGGCTATCAACACTCCTGAACAGCATTCATATGCTTGTGATGCATTCATATATTTGTAATATAGTAGACTGCTACATTTGTGTATATATACAATGTAGCAAAATTATTAGACAGAACCAGCCTTTTGTTCAACATCTAGGAATGGGAAAGATCTGATCCATAAAGTCTAAGATTACATTTAAATGTAAAGCCACATTTTTTTTTTCCTGAAAAGACAAGTTAAGACTGTAATGAGTCTGTACTACAGTGATTTTTGTGAAATATGAAATAAGTATCGTTCATACTGTGAATTAAAATAAACACAAGGTCCATTCTCCTAGTCCTCGTGGAAATGCAAGGTATTTTTCCTTACCTGAAAAAAAAGGGGGCAATGATCAAGAAAGGTAAGCAAAGTTTAATTCATTTTTCAGGTGGAGGTGAATGCAAATGAAGATAAGTTATGTAGTCTGTCTAGGAAGTTATTAAATCAAGAAATGGTAGAAAATGAAGAAATGTGAATTCTTGTCAGTGAAATGCTTTTGGGATTTGTACTGCACAAGTTTCCATCTCAATGCTCCCTCTTTTCAGGAAGTAGTCAATGCAAAACTGCGGAGAATCCCTCAACCATGCGGATCTCAAAGCACTTAGAGTTGTCTAGGCTCAGAGCAGAACCCCAAGTTGTTCAAACACCCACTCAGTCCAGTGTCGTGTGTTATATGTTACTTTATGACTTTACATTAAACTATCCATGTAGTGAGGTTCTTTTATCATAGCATCTGAGCAATTTACAGTTTAATGTAAATTACCCTACAAGATAAGGTAGCTGTGCTTGTTCCATTGTATAAAAATTGCAGAGACCTGGGGAGTGTTGGACCACTAGGATATCTGTGTGTGGTGGGTTGACCCTGGCTGGAGGCCAGGTGCCCACCAAAGCTGCTCTGTCACTCCCTTCCTCAGCTGAACAGGGGAGAGAAAACATAATGAAAGGCTCTTGGGTTGAGATAAGAATAAGGAGAAGTCATTCACCAGTTATTGTCACAGGCAAAACAGAACCGACTTGGGGAAAAATTAATTTAAATTGTTACTAATCAAATCAGAGTAAGATAATGAGAAATAAAACCAAATCTTAAAACACCTTCCCCCCAGCCCTCCCTTCTACCCAGGCTCAACTTCACTCCTGATTTCTCTCCCTCCTCCCCCTGAGCAGCGCAGGGGGACAGGGAGTGGGTCAGTGGTCAGTTCATCACATGTTGTCTCTGCTGCTCCTTCCTCCTCAGGGGGAGGACTCCTCACACTCTGCCCCTGTTCCAGCGTGGGGTCCCACCCACAGGAGGCAGCACTCCACAAACTTTTCCAATGTGGCTCCTTCCCATGGCCTGCAGTTCTTCACAAACTGCTCCAGCCTGGGTCCCTTCCAGGGAAGGGTGCCGTCCTTCAGGAACAGACTGCTCCAACGTGGGTCCCCCACAGGGTCATAAGTCCTGCCAGCAAACCTGCTCCAGCATGGGCTCATCTCTCCATGGGGCCACAGGTCCTGCCAGGACCCTGCTCCAGTGTGAGTTTCCCACGGGGTCACAGCCTCCTTCAAGCATCTCCCTGCTCCAGCGTGGGGTCCTCCCTGGGCTGCAGGTGGAGATCTGCTCCCCCGTGGAGCTCTATGGCTGCAGGGGCACAGCCGGCCTTACCATGGGCTTCCCCAGGGGCTGCCGGGGAATCTCTGCTTCGGTGCCTGGAGCCCCTCATGCCCCTCCTTCTTCATTGACCTGGGTGTCTGCAGAGTTGTTCCTCTCCAGCTGCAATTGCTGTTGCGCAGCAGCTTTTTCCCTGTCTTAACTCCATTACCCCAGAGGCGCTGCTGCTGTAGGTGATGGGCTCGGCCTTGGCCAGCAGCAGGTCTATCTTGGAGCTGGCTGGCACTGGCTCTGTCGGACACAGGGGAACCTTCTGGCAGCTGCTCACAGAAGCCACCCCTGTGGCCTCCCCTCCCCCTGCTACAAAAACCTTTCCATGCAAACCCAGTACAGTGGCATCTTTCATTTCAGTAAGGTTCTGAAACTTGTTTTTAATATCTAGCTAGCTGTCTATACCTATGCAAGGCTCCCTTCCCAGCCAGAGGCTTGCAAAGGTTGCAGAGTTTTGCTCTTCCTTGAATTGTGCAGGCCTTTTGTGCCTCTGCATTTACGTTCTGTTGTATTTAATGTTTAGCTCTGTTGCTTTGGGAGTTATTTTAAGAGTTACTTCAATCATTTTAGGAGCAAATGCATCATTAGACTGAAGAATTAAATAAAAAGAGGAGGAAAACAGGCTTCGCAATTTGGATTATTCAGAGTCAGAGCCCATTAGGAATGTAATCTGGATGTCTGAATTCCATTGGAGAGTGATTTAATATCCATTGTCTTATTATAGCATTTGTTTAAATGAAAATAATGCATTATTTTTTGTGTATAAATTGAGTAAATAGGATTAGTCTCATTACTGGGGAACACTGAGTCCTACAGAGATCCTTTCTAATATTAGATATTTTGGTTTTGTATCTCTTGCTTTAGAAATCAAGATCCAGATAGGCTGTTTCTAACAAAAACGTATGGGAGGATTGTGGAGGGCTTCAAGAAAGAAATGAAAATTGAGTCGGGACATCCCTTGCAATAATTTCATTGATTATTACCTGCGATGGAAGAGCTCTGTAACACTATTTGGAGGCAGTAGTTCATTAGTTTGGAAGGCCTTATGGGGTCAGGAACTATTGACGGTCCCCACTTCCCAGCAGCCTGTCTCATCTATCAGTAAGAATTGAACCTTTGGCTGGATAAATCTTCAGCTGTTGCATAGCAGACTTGGAAGGGAGCTCAGGACAGTAGTTCAGCTCTGGTATATATTATGGCTGTCTTGAATTCTGTTTCCAATGGGATCGTGATTTCCTATGGTCTGTCTCTGGCCATCATTTGCTTATAACATCAGGAGAATATCTTCCTGGCAAAGCACCCATGCGGAGTGAGGAAAATAGAGAAACTGTGCCATGGAAGAATGGTTGTTATGTTTATACCTAAAAACTCGGGAATATTCAGTCCCTGAAATACAAAATGCCTTCGTTGTGTAACGGACCATAACCCAGAGATGCCATTTGTCCTAATGCAACTCCTCAGTGATTCTGAAAGTCATTTTGCTTTGTCCCACTGATACTATTATTTTACATGGCCATTAAAAAGAATTAAGAAGTATCTTGTCTTCCAGAAGCATATTACAACATCAGGGGAACTTCAAGAAAGGAATAATCCATTAACTAGAACAACACTTCTCTGTAATCACCTTTATCCTTCAAATGACAGAATCTTTTTGGGCAGGAACTGTCTTTCTTCCATTTATTTTTGTCAGTAGGAATATGAATCCCCCCTGCTGTTGAAGAATAATTAAAGGTCAAATTCTGACATTGTATTCGTAAGTCAGCACAGCCTGAGCACCAACACCTAACTGGATACCCCACCAGGCACTTGTGGTGTAATAGAAATCCTGTTGGCTGACGGAACAGCAGTGTGCTTTAATTTTGAGTGAAGATCTTCCCTGTTGCTCTGCATAAAGGATGCTGTGTTACGATTACATTGTATGCAAGTATGTATAAGCTTATCAAAAAAAAAGAATAGCATAGACTGTGCGGATATTTGACTCCAAAATGACAGTACTGGTGCCCAAAGTGCATTCTCTCTCCCTTTAGCAAGCAATATTTGGTGATATACTGTCTCTATAGAACAAAGTAGTATCTGTGGGAGTCTTTGTGGTGGTTTATATCTTTTATTCTCCCCCATCTTGTGCAGCCATATAAGGCTGGACAAGCTGTAATTAAGTGAAACAATATATTATGGTATTAAAAGAGGAATAACAAGGGCGGACTTGCTGTGGGAAGGGTGGGAGGCAAAGAAAGTGGAACACTTTAAACGTTGGATTATTGGCCAGTTAGAGCAGTTGACTGAATACTGATGATCTGTGTATTTAAGGTTTCTTTCTCTCAAATTCTACTTGCATCATTGGAAAGGAACAAAATTACAAAGCATGGTAATGTAACAGAAGGGTTGGAACCCCAGGCACAAGTGAGTTTGACAAGTACAGAACCCTCTCAATAACCATGAACTGGCCACAGAGAGACATTACATTGCTGTAATGTCACTAGGGGACAGAAATGTTTTTTGGTGGAATCTTAGACCGTCCTCTTCCTGCCCAAGCTCATAGCAATGCCTCTTTGGCACCACTCTCCCTTTCTTCAGCACTTCTGTGCTTCCTATCCCTTTCTGTTTGCAGAAGAGAAGCAGGCCCCATATTTGGAGGCTTTGCCATAGTATCCAGCAATACTCTTTCTGTTTGGATTACTATAATTTAGCCACTTTGGGTCTGGTTTAGTAACTCCTGCTGTGCAATAGTAACAGAAAATTAGCTAATTGGCAGTAACAGAAGTCTGGAATGCTTTTGGTTATGTCGGAGAATATAAGACATCTAGGGTCTCTTCAGACAGTTGTGTCAGAAAATTTGATGGTTTATAATATGACATGATTGAAAAAATCCTTCTTAGGCTTAAGTGGCAAGAGTGAAAACTAGAAGTTTATCAGTGAGGTTTGTCTGCTTCCCTTTATGGGCTTAGGTCATGTAGTGAAAGTTATAGTGGGGCTTAATTTCACTAACTCGGCAACTTCATTGCAGTACATTAAAAAAAAACAGTGTAAAAATTAACTAAATGCTTTATTTTGTGGGGGAAGGAGAGAAGGAAGTTTGTTTTGTAGACCAAGATCTATTTTCTTGTGTTTAAGTTAAAGAATGTGGGTTGGGTTGGTTTAAATAATAAAGATGAAAACTTTATGATCTCCTTTTTCAGTGAAAGGACAGGTATGTGATTCTCTAATTATGCAAGAACTGATGTACCAGTGCAACTTTGAATGAGTGAATAGTCTCCTAGAAATCCAGATATAAACGAGTAATCACAGGAAGGGAATTGGAGAATTTATAGCCTATCTAAAATACTCAGAATAACTCCCGAGTTCGACTCCTACTTCAAAAGGTCTGCCTGATGTGAGGAAAACACCTGCATGAGGCACTTCTAAGCAACAGAGTCAGATACCATCCATGCCAGGAAGCCCATGAAACAGTATTGTCTCCTGTCCTGCATAACACATGCATGCGCCAAGTGCATTATCTTTAGACTGAATAGAGGGCCTGTAAAGGCTTATATAACCTCAAATTGAAACACACATAACTTGGCAGAATGGGCTGTCTACATGTATGCAAGGACTGACTTGTTCAGTTTGTGTTGAATTTTACTTGGTTCCTGAAAAAATACAGCTTCTGTGATTATATTCTGTATGCGTGAGATCATCTGTCAATCTGTTTGGGTTCTGAATAGTTTTGATCTTGTTGAGCAATTTCAAACCAATCTAATACGGCAGAGACCTCAAGCTTTTTCTATACGTTTTGAAAAAATAGGTGGTCAACACAAGAGAGCTGCAAATTCTTGCTCTGTAAAAGGTTGCACCGTGAACTCAATTGTGAACTATTAGCAAAGAATCAATCCAGCAGCGGCAAGTGTTCGGTTAGGTTCGAAATCAGGGGATCCCAAAAGAAAGGGTCTTACAGAAGATTCAAGAGTCTAAAAACTTTAATCAGACATTATTAAACATGAGTTAATCCAACCATCAGACACAAAGTCACAGGACTTGTGACTGCAGTTGCTCAGGAAAGGGTTTGTCTCTAATGTTCCAGTGTTTAATCCCTTTTGTGTGTTAATTCACTTTCTGTGTTTCATCTTTCTCAACCGATGTCAGGAAGACTCACTGTTATTGTTCCATTGTGCAATGGATTGGGATGGAGTAAACCATCTCTAAAATTGTTCTAAAAAGCCTCGGTGCTGTCTTAGGAGCTGACAAAACAAATTTTGAATTTAGTCATGGTTAATGCAATATCTACCTTTCTCTTGTTCATTTTTCTTCAATTCCTCTGAAGGTGGCCTTTTTCTCTATTTGGGATTTGATGAAATTTATTCTTCTGTGTACTGTGGCTCTTAATCACTTTATAGTAAAACCAGACAAATTTGAGACCCTTTTCCTGCAGAAGGGCAGGCTGTGCCACCTGAGGGAAAGGGAAATCCTTACAAAACTAACAATCATCTGGGGCAGGGGGGAGTATTAGAGGAGCTCTGACCCTTTGCAGGAGAAAAGCGTGTTTTCATTGCAGGTTTCTCATATTTATGTAGGAAGAAAGATTACCCTTGCTATTTAGCAAAAGAATAGCTAATTAGATCTTGTTTCTTAATAACTGTGAAAACTTAAGTGTTAGAACATCAGGATAACCATCTGGGGATTCTGAATGATTGTTTAGAAAACAAAAAGTCTAGCTGAATTTCTCCTTATTTGTGGTCACTTTTGTTTTTCAAGTATTGCTCCAGCAGAATCTATAGGGACAATTTTTTGATCATAAATTTATTAGAAAATTAGGAGGTAAGAATACCTGTGACTTTTGTGTGTAAATCTGAGTGGTTTTGGAGATGTTTAGATCAATGTGTTCCTGGATGTTCTTATTTATGCTACCCACCTAACTAAACAAAAAAACAAACAAACAAACAAACAAACAAACAAAAAATCCCTTGTTGAAATGCTACTGGAATTGATATTGATTTGCTGAAGAGTATTCTCTTTAGCAAAACATGCTAACAAAGATTAGCAGCTAAATGTTTTTTTGCCTTAATAATGACTTAAGGACTAGAAATTGGCAAGCAAAAGGAGACCTGTGGGATATATGCAAATAGCTTTGTTTCCCATATGTCTTGGGTGGGAGGATGGCTGCTTTTTATTTAGCTAATTCTTTATGTGCTAAAGAGATGTTTTGTTAGGAGGAAATGTCCTTTCATTTTTATTTTAAGGAAAGACTCTAACAATGATCTGAAAGAAGGATTTTAAACATTTGGTGTCTATTGCTGTTAACTACTGTGGTAATTGTATAGAAATAGCAATTTGTGATGTTAATTCCTAGTTTATTTGTTTGTGGATGCATTTACATGTTTCAAGGAGTTTTTTCATTAGACAATCTTGTGTAGGATGTAGCCACATTTTCAGACACCAGAATCTCCCCACAGCCTGTCTTACTGTGAGCTGTGTCTTACAGAACTTGACCGGTTGATACGAAATACCACGTTTAAAATAAAATAAAGCCAAAATAGTCCATAAATGTAAAGACCACAGAAGCTGGCAAGATGCTTCATCTATGTGCTTTGAACTTTATTTAACTTTCAAGGAGAAGTTTTTGGAGGCCCAATGGCAGCGGGATAACCAAGTGCCATCAGCTTTTAATGTCATCTAAGTGTTTGGTCCAGTGACTGTTTTGCCTTTTGAATATGCTTTTACTAAGACCTTTTTAAAAAAACATGGCAAAACTTAATTTCACTGGCATTTAATGGAAGCTTCCATATATCAGTTTAATGTCTCAGGAGACTGCAGATCCTCATGGAGAAGGTTTTAAATATACTCCTATGAACCATGTTTGCATCTACATGTCCTCATCAATCATGTTAATCCTGGCCCCAATCAATCAATCAGAATTTAATGCACCTTGTTCTCATCAGAGTAGTTTGCCCCTGGCCTTCATCAGTCAGGTTTACATGCATGGCCCATAACCTTCCAGTTATCCCATGGATTGCAGCAGCCCTAAATCTAATATTAAGACCAAGCAGTGTTCACATCCCTCTTGCTGTGACTTTTCCACAGCTTTTCTGTCGTTCTCAAATGTTCAGGTATCGGTTGGATTTGTATGCTTTTTTTAGAAGTGATAAATATTTATCGCAGAGAAAGTTGATGGCTATGGTGAGGTTTGAGCTCACCATAGCTCACCAAGCTTCTTACTAAAATGTTAGTAACAGAATCCAACCTAAAATCTAGTTCATACATTTCTAACAAACCTCTTGTGAATTCTTTCAGAGAAAACATGACATGGCCCTACTTTGTCATCAGTTTTGAAAAGAAACTCTTGACTATTACTTCATAATAGGGGTTGTATTTGTTAGCATTCCTGTTGAAGAAGGCTCTTCCTCCTCTCTTTGACACTTTGACCCAAAGTGCTTAATAAGGCAAGGCATTATTGAACCAATGGTTGTTTTTTTTCCAAAGTACAAGCTTTGGGAGAGGCCCCACTGTACTCACAGGCAGTTTTGTTCTCTTTATTTTAAGGGTGAGGAAGTTAGATCAGTATTTATTAAGTTTGAAGTGGCTTCTGTGTTCATCTGTGGTTCATCTGACAGCCATGCACTTTCAGTTAGTGTGTCTATTTAAGGTACAGTCTTTGTCTCTCTATTTGCTTCAGACAGCAGTGGGGAATGGAGCCACCCCTATTAGAAGTAATTGGTGAGAAGCCGTAACTATTGTCACGCTATGCAGTGAGGCTTCTGTCTCACTTTACTTGCTGAGGCTGCATGTCAGAGCTTCAAAATGATCTGCCTTTCTCCCTTTGTGATCACACGTTGCTCCAGAGGCTTCACTTGAATGTAAATCTTGTGGACTGTGTTACGGTTCTGTCCTCCTTCCGCTTGTGAGCTTTCCCTCCTGACATGAAAAGCTGTGGAGTCATTTGGGTAACATTAATCGGGGGCTCATCAGGAGCTGGTTGTCTTCCTCTCCCTCCAGTCTTCCCAATTAGGGACATGCCTCTTTGAGAGCGGCTGCTTGTACTGTGACACAGCAGCTAACAAAGCCAAGCCAGCTTTTTGAAAGTGCTGTTTGTTTTGCATGTCTGTGCTTACAGCTAGCCACCTGTTGCTGAGACTAATTAGTAATGTTTGAGGATCAGTAAGGGATATGAGAAAAATGGAATAAACCCATATGCACACAGTGCCCATGAACATATGTGCTTAGGCTATTTCAAAGGGTGCATTTTTGTGTTTGCATTCATGTCCTCATGCTGCATGTAAGTGTGTAATACATATATACATTACTTAAGCACACACCTATGCAGAGCAATATACATACAAATGCATATGCATCTGTGTAAACAAAGAGCAAAGGCTGTTTGTGCTTATATTGATGAATGTCAGTTACCTGGAGTCTGTAACTGGAAAGTCAGCTTTAATTACAGAGGTAGCATAGAAAAAACTTGTAGGAATAGGAGCTTGGTTTGGTGTCATTTAGACACATTAAAAGTGGATCTTCTGGGAAAAAAATGCAAATTTATTTTTTTGCCAGTCAATACCTAGCTTTCCAGATCCCCAAATAAGTGTTATGAAGTTGGAGGGTAGGGACTAATGCATGACATTCAGTTTTTATAGGAACATCTCTTCGTTGAAACTGTACAATTTCTTGTGCTAGTTCCTTTGTGTGCACACAGGACATATGCTAGCTGTGCAATACCATCTTGGCAAGTATACATGGAAAAAAAACCCAACACAAAACTCCCTGGAGATGAGTAGTGCCTGTTTTTGTTAAAGCTAAAAAGCTTGTCAAATTATAACTTTGTTTCTATGTAGCTCTGGTAGCTTTTTCTTCACCGTTCTGCTTTCCAGAATAAATTGTTGTTTCGTCTGTCCTGGAGAGTGAATTATTTTGGCAAAATCAAGCTATGTAGGTAATGTGATATTGATTCACGAACATGAAGTATTTGGCGAACCCAGAGGAGTTTGTGTGTTTAAGGACTGTGAGCTCACTACCTGCTAGGATTTTCTTCTGTTCTTGCTTTTTTGTCTCTGTCTTTTTGGTATATGAAATGGAAAATCTGTGATTTCCACCATACAACATTGTGTATGCCAAGCACTCAGTTATCAGGGGCTTTCCAAGGTAAGACAGCCCTGATATTGCTGTCTTCACCATACAATGGATGTATGAAGTTTCTTCTCCCTGACTTTTCCTAGTTCAATCAACACTCGTGTTATTAACGCGTGGTATAAAACAGGTAGCGCAAGGAAGTGCATGTTACTTCAGTTAACATTCATGCTTGGACTTTGCTGAGAGCTGCTGAGAACTTAATCTGATAGATGTGGTATTTGAAATTAGCTCCAATTTATAATTAAAGTCAGACAAGCTGATAAATATTGGAAATGGTTGGCTGTAAATACTGATGAAAGTCGTAGTAAAATACGTTGTAACCTACACAATACAGAAGTAAAATTAACTGAAGTATTTGTCTCAAGGTCAAATTCAGCTTCTTTTCAGAGATTAACATAGGTCCTATGTAAATTGAAAGATAAAAATTAAATGTGATGATAAAATGTTTGAAAGTTTTGAGGTAGTAGAATATTTTAGTGTGTATTTAATCACACTTTGAAGGACTTCTACCTGAATGTCTATATATTAGAAGAATGAGTGCTTGGGAGACAATCCACCTATGAAGAGATGTTGCCTTGCTGTGCTGGTCTTCCCTTTTAAATGGCTTTGTTTACTGCTGGGAAGTTTAAAAAAAAAAAGATAATAATGTGCAGTGTTTCATATCACTATTAAGGCAGTTGACAAAGGGTATACAGGCCAGCAGAGACATAATAAGTGTAATGCAGTAGAATGAAGATGGCTAAGCCTGTTCCCACCCCCCAAGACACTTTGATAATTGAGAAGTTGTTTCCGCTACCCAGTGTGCATTAAAAGGGCAATAATTACAGAATCTCAATCCTATCATGTCGTATTAATTTTGAGTTCACACTGTATTGGTCTCTGTTTCATTGTACTCAGACGCTTATATGGCAAACATTATGACTGGAAGGCAATTCTTCAGATAATACTCTCTTTCTCTAATGTCCTCGTATACTGGTGATTGAAAGTTTAATAAGTTTACACAAAGAGGTTCTCTGTACAAAAGTGATTATGTTTTCTTTTGAGAGTGGGACTTGTTTAGACAGTAAATATTTAAATAATCTTCCTGTTTTTTTCTCATGATTGATGATTTTTTGTAATGGAAGACATCTAATAGTAAAAGGAGTGAAGGAGGACAGTGGGAGAGCAGGGGTTTTATTTTTTGGGGGTTTTATTATTAAGAGTGTATCAGGGTAGGAATTGTTTCATAATGCTTGGAAGGATAATTTCTGAGAATTTTTTGAACAACATTATGCCTGGTCAGCAGGGGATGTATCTGTCCTTTGAGAATGAAAGGGCTGTGCCACCACTGACAGCGCTCTGCTTTGTGCTGCGTGCTGGAGGAAGGCTTTGGCATCAGGAGGGATTTGGTTTTGGGTGGTACCAGAAGGCTCCAGAAAGGAGTGCTGGCAAACCCAAGTGGTAGAGACCAGATCATAGAAAAATGACTCTAGGTCATGGTAAAGAAGGTATCTTTCCCACAGCTCTCCTCTCCTCTGTCACATGTAATTATGAATTACATGGATCCAATGCAAATTGACCACGCAAATGGATACAGTCTGTTTCCAATTTCACAGTGGTAGCCATGAAGGCAACCTGGCATTTCGTATTTGCGTGGGACCATTGTCTGCATCCACTAATGGTTTCTTGCAAGTGAGGGCTGATGAGAAAACAGCTACAATTTATATCATAATAATTGAATCTCGGTCATTTCTAGGGTGCAGAATCCTTTTAAAAACTGTTAATATTTTTCTTTCACGAAAGTGAGAAAGAGGTTTTGCTAGTAATTCCTGTCTACCAGAAGTAGAGAGACACTAGGATCTTCAGACATTAGCAAGGAGCTGACACTCCAGAAATGCTGGTTTTATTGTGACAAGACAGATCTGCTGCCAGTAAACATCTAGGTCAGTTGGGCCTGGTTGCTCCATGGAAAAAAAGAATTTAGTACCTTGATCACGAATTCAAAATATAAAACTGCTCTTATTTTAGTTAGTTTTCTTTTGGGACATTTTAAGTTATTTGTCAGTGTATACAATAAAATGCTTCAGTTATATATTTTTATCTTCTATATATATTTTTAATCTTTAGACATAAATATTCCTCTTGCATATGTGTCTTTGTGGAAAACCTTTAGGAGAAGAGGGCCAAAATTAGTTGAAGATGCAGGTGCATTTTTGGATGTTGATCTTCCCAGAACTCAGTAATGACCACTGATGTTTTGAAGGCAGGCATCTCACTTTTATCTCCAGAGCTTTTCTGTATTTTTAAATACATTAAATAAATTGAGAAGTAAGTGGAAATTGTTTATTTTTATCACTGAATTATTTTTCTCTCATTTTCTGTTTGTTGACAGGCAGGCACTTTGTATTTCATTACTGCACAGCTTCAGTCAGCATCGTTATATTAATCGTTATATTAAACAGGCATTTAATGCAAACTTTACCAACATTTGACAGCTTTTTCCTTGATTGTTTCCTTTTAACCCTTGTATTTATTGAAGAGCCCTTTTCAGCACATCAAACCCTACAGCCTTATTATGTTTTGCAAGTTCTATGGTGCTAATAAAATGGAACTAATCTCCAGCCTTAAACACAACACTGTTGATAAGCTTTTTAGGGGACTTGGTTCAGCTAGACTGCTAGGTCAAGAGCTCATTGCTGACTTATTCTATTTTTTTAATGTCCAAGTTTATATTAATGTTATACGTAAGTATAGCATGAAGTATTCATGAAAGACGATGTTAAACCTAAGCACTTTTCCCTTTCTAGAGATTTGTCAATGTGTTCCTGCCCAGTTTGCAATATTTGCTACTTAATAAATCAAAAAAAAATTATGAAAGTTTTTTTCCTTGCACAATTTCAAGTTTTTGTCTCCAGTTTGGACATCCCAATTTAAGTTGTATGAATCACTAATTAGCATTGACTAAAAATGAGCAAAAAACATTGACTACAAAGGATTATTTATTTTATCATTTGTGTTTTCCAATTTGTAAAGCATTTAAAAATTGCTTTTGTTCAAAAAGGTTCCCAGTTTTTCCATGCCTTTATAGATTGAATTATTTTAATTTTTCAGTTTTCAATTAGTTGTAAATCCTGTTGAAGTTAGGTAGCTATGTAGATGTCCTTTAAATGTGTGCTTGAGGAATGCTTGATTACATATGTGTACATGCATATGCGTGCGAATGTAAGATGATTTGACATGTGCGTTAAACTCATTCTCATATTTTTATGTTTACCAGAAACTATAGGTCTTTATAGGCTGTGAAGAAAAGCTTGCATGGGACCTGCTTTTTCCAATGTGGTTATGTTTGTTCACTCTGTGGAAACCAATAATTACAGTGGTAAGAGCAGCTTCAGAAATATTCTGAAGTGTTGGAAGAGATTTTATTTATCCATATCCTCAACACAGAATCCAAAGTTTTGGACTGAGTCTTTTGACCCATGTGCCTACGCCTATAATAGAGCACATTATTGAGGCTAGCAGTCATCTTCCCATCAGTCTTTTCTTGTTAACCTATTGTCGATGAGATCATTCAGCAATGGATTCCTTGACAGTTCTTAAATTATGGTGTAAAGAGACATAACTTCTTGCCAGAGAGAGAATGGAAGCTCATCTAATATTTTACCTCTCTACAGGGTCACTTCTTCAGTATCTTACTGCATTTGCTTTTGAAACCAATTTGTGTTTCAGTGTATCATTTGCCACATAGTTTCAGATCAGATTTTCAGGTTGTTTTTCACTATGTCAGGTTGGACCACATTCTGCTTCAAGCTGACAGTGTGTAGCATTATGGGACTTAACATGACCTGACATAACAAAAATTAAAATTCAGTTAGAGATATCCTACTGTAGTCTTTATGGGGGTGATTCAACAGGCTTTCATAGGCTGCTTTGCTCACAAAGTAAACTCTACAAGTTTGACTGGAAAATGGATGCTCTTGTTTCTGGTTCCATTCTCTGCAATAATCTACCAAGATACGAAAGTACAGTTATGTTAGTGGCAGATACACGTTGGATTTAAAAATGGTTGGAAATGGTCTCCACTTGCCTCTGCAAAAGTAATTAACAAGTATAATCAGAAAAGACCAAGCATTGGTATATTAAACTACAATAATGCCTAATCCTTCTAATATGTTCACCCCGGTATTAAAAACAGACACTGCCCCCCCTGAACATAGTAAGCATAGAGTAAGTAGAGCAGGGTGTTGAAAAGAGCAGGCCAAAGATCTGCCTGTGGATGTTGCTTGCGCTATGAGATAGAATTATTATTGCCATATCAATAGGGCTGTGTACTATAGTTCTTTAAAACCGTTTGGAACTGAATTCTGTGTTAAATTGCTAGTTAGCAGACAGAAGTGTTTGATGAAAAAAAGAAAATAGGTAACCCTAATGTGAGAACTTAGTCTGTAGAATATAACATTATAAGAACCCATGTAAACCAACTATTTTTTTGGCTGTGCCATCTGTCGTGTGTTATGTTCTACAAATTACCTATCTTGCCTACCTGCTTTTGAGCATTGAATTAGTTGTCAAAGCTAGTCTGCCAGTACTGTGAAAACTGAATCAAATGAGAGTTGAGATTTCTAGCAGTAATGCTAATCAAATACTTCTAATAATTCTGTGGAGCCTCTATGTGTGTTGTGATTTCTGCACTGAAGTAGTGAGGTGCTTTGAGCTATGTGAACTGAGAAGCCACAGAGTATCCCAAGCTTTCACTCCATTTGTATCTATATATTCAGGTTCAAATGAGACTCTGGACATCAGTACTGAGATGACATGCTAAAGTGATACTGGTTTGGGGTGATATGACGCTAACAGCATCCTTTAATTTTCATGCTTACACACTAGTAGATTTTTGAGAGAAGAAATGCAGGAAAACTTATAGTTATGAAATGAATGGCAGTCACTTTTTCTGAAGAATATTTTGACTGATGATCCTTTACAACAGGTGTGGTTTCTTACATAGAATCTGAGGGTACATGGAATCATTGAAACACCTTGGCCTTTCAGAGAAGGGTCCAAAGTGAGGGGCAGAAAGGGCCTTCTCTAGTGTAAAGGTATAAGAAAGAAGATATAAAAAAATAAGTTCTCTCCTCTTGCCCACTCATTTGTTAGGGTGCAGGAGGAAATGGAGTAAACTTGGGGTTTTGTACAAAGTTAGTTTTTGGACAGCCCGTAGTCAAAAATTATTTAATTGGAAAACATGTGTTTTAACATTGGAATTACGAGTTACTTGCTGAGACTGATTATACTGTAAAGGAGCAGTCTAAAGGCCCAAGGGGAAATATATGAATCAGAAGGAAAAGGTTGTCAGCCACCTATGTGATCACCACAAATAGAGAAAATTTTTACACATAACAGGTACAATTGTGGGGTAAGGAGCCGGGGAACTGTCATCCGGAAAGGCAGTAGGAAAGCATGCTGTGAGGTGCTACTCCTGACAAACGAGTCTCTGTCTCCATCCTTAATACAGCCATGGGTCAGTTGAAGACCCCCTCAGAAATGAAACTGAGCATTAAAATTGGTTGATGCTTGGATTATTTTAATTTTTTATAAATTTTTTTTAAGACCCACTTGAAGAACTAGCTTGACTGGGGAAGGCTCGTTATTTCTAGAAGTACAATTTGGAGTAGGATGTGGTCGTACTACAGCTTTTGAAAGCATGTCTAATTCTTTATGTGATTAGTTCAGGTATCAAGAACAACAGAAAGCTTATGAGGTCTAAGTACCCTGCTTCTTAAGTGCAGTTTTCTCATGCTGATCTATCTCGGTCACAACATTATCAGTATTGAGCTTGTCACTTGAAAGCTGGTTTACATGTGTCTATGAAAGCTGCAGCCCCACCTTTAACTGCAGTGCAGCTGAACCAACATGTAACCACTACAGATCCAGCTGCTTGTCATTCACTGTCACACAGCATTCCTGTAAGGGGAAAGTAGATCGGCTAAGTTTGTTCCAGCCAGTTTTAAGCTGCCAGAATTCCTTTCTGCCAATTTAGATCATCTCAGCAGCTTTGATTGTGTGAGGAAGAATCTTCCCAAATCTGTTTTTTCTGACTAACTTTAGGAGTTCCAAACACCACCCAGAAAATGGTTGAAATTTAAGAGATAATTTGGTCCTGTGTGTGGCTTTTATTTGAGTATTTATTTGTTTATGAAAGTGAGGTTCAAGGCATAATGTTTCTCTCATAAGAGAAGGTATTTCCCAGAATAAAACTTTAAATCTCAAAGCTGCTAAGTAGATGTGAGGTGGTCTCTAATGGAGAAGTTTGGGAAGAAACAGTTTAGCAGTGCCGTGATCATTATCTCACTGAATGAACTTCAGCTCTCCATGACTTATAAATTAAAGAATCAAGCCTTAAAGGTTTCAGTGGGAAACATTATTCACAAAGTTAATATGTGGGATGTTTTTCTTAATGCTTGATAGATGAGTTTTGTTCCAGTTGGCATCATTATTTGAGTAACATAAGCTATTTATTTCAATTCTCAGAAAACCCAGTTCAGAACTAGAGTTTAAATTAGTGTTTTAGTATGGGATTGTGGAAGTTTTTCCTCTTTATGTGTTTGTGTGGGCTCTAGGGGCAGATACATTCTCCCTTAGGCCTGATGTGTGGATGATGAGAGCCCCTTGCTGCCCTGTTAGGCATTATTGAGTTTTCAGCCAAAGCTGGAGGAGTTTGTTAGTTCTTCAAGCCTTGAGTTTAATCCCACAGTATGTGAAGGAAGCAGCTGTTTGCTTAAGTCACTTCAAGAAATGATAGAAAAAAAGATTCAATATATATGTGCTTATGTGTATATAATTAAAAAAATTACTTGAGAGGTTGCATATGGTAGTTTTGACTAGCCATCACATAAGACGAGTAATACAACTAATTTAATTCTGCTTTCATAGATGTTAGATTAAATTAATTCAAAACAGCAGCAGAAGTACCAGAATAGAAAGGAACTGTTTTCTCTGTTTTGAGGCACTCATTTCTCATTTTTTAAAATTTATTTCTTAAACTTGGCAGGTTGAGGAAAATTGCTTGTGTTGCAGGGAGCTTCAGACATTATCAAAACTGTCAAGAACTTACAGATGTTGTGTCACTAGAATCAGTAAAGAAGAAACACCATCCACTTTCTGTGACTACAGGGGTTAGATATGTTCTAATACAGTAAGAGTACAGTCTTGGAACCCATATTTTTGAATGTGTGGAGCATGTGCATTAATAGTCACTTAAAAATACTTTCAAAGAACAAGTGGAGGGAGACAAAGAATCAAATATTAAGGGAAAGGTGTTTGTGATTCAAGGATGCACTACCAGCGTGGACATTAGTGCTCAGGAAACAACATGGCACATTTTTTTTATTACTGTTTTAAGCTTCTTTTCTCTCTCTGGCCTGGAGGAAGAGAAAGGTACTGACTTTCCCTTTGGTCTCCTTATAAGAAAGTGTAAGAGTAGGAGAAAGACAATAGTATGACTTGCTCATCAGCCTAAGTTTGAGATTTCTCTGTGGTTTGGTTCTTCGTTTCAGCTTGCTTGCCTGTTCAGTTTTCATCCAATATTGTCTGGGTCCTCATTCATGCTGCGTGTATGGAATGTACAGAAATTCACATTGGTGTTTTAGAATGGTTTTAGAAATTTAGAAATGTTTTAGAATGCGTAAGAGCACAGGAACACTTATTGGAAGGAAAGAAAGATGATCCTGGACCATTCTTTGTCACACTGGTTTAAAGAATGTAGAAAGTCTGAATCAGCCTGATGTGGGGTTTCTTTGTTTTTGTTTGTTTGTTTTTTTACAAGGCAGGAATGAGAGCCCACTTTAATATAGCATGTTTGGCTGGTGTAGGCTTGCAAGTGTTGAAGTCCTGTAATGTTTGTTGGTTTTACTTTTCAGGAACACTGTGAATAAAACATGGGTTTCACCATGTCCTCTCTAGCAAACCTGGGCATGCCACGATCCCTGTGTACCTTCAAATGTGAAGACCACAAAGCCTGACTTTCTACATCACCAATGTTCTGTGGTTTGCTTTCATCTGTCACATTAAAAAGATTATTGGCCTCATTTATTGGACACTTCCATCCAAAGGCGCTCAGATCTGTATTTTCAACTTCAAAGGTTAAGTGTCAGATTTTACAGTTGGGGTAACTTGGACAGAATGTTAATCAGCAACTCTAGAAGCTCAGTGAAGGGCTTGTTATAGTCCGCTTGAGGACTTTTCGTTGTGAATAGCTTTCTCATGAAAAGGTTAACAACCAGAAAGCCATTTTCTACTTTGTAACAATCACTTCCCACTTGCTAGTGAGACTGCAAACAATTTCAAAGTTACTTTCTCTGTAGCACACAACCTGGAAATATGGACACTGAACTGGTCTTCTAAGCGAGACATCCACAACCTGGAGTGAATTACACTCTTAATATCCATGAAATTTCTTGGTATTTCAAGGAATCCTTTCAGCCAAAGATCTCACAACTGTTCATACGCATGGATTAATATGGCTGACTTTCACTCCTGAGTAAGCCTTGTCCAAACAGCAAAATGGTAGTGGAACTTGGAACGTCATATTCTCCATGATGTTCTTTTCTCCTTGCAGTTCTTCCTCCTCTTTGTTTTCCAAAGTCAGTTTAGATGTAGCTTGTGTTAACTGCCTGTTTTTGTTCATATGCCATGTGAATCTATGCAGTATCTAAATATTTGTCAAAACTGCTATTTTATTTGACCACTCTGTTCATACAATGGGAGCACCTTTCTACATTCAGCCAGCCAGAGTTGCTTTTCAGGTGAATGTGGCAATGTAACTTTTCTCAGGATGGAAACACCTGTTGCAGACCTGCATTACTTTTTACTTGAATCATAAGGTCAGTTACCTGAGCTTGTCAGCCATGGTAAACCTATTTTCTTTCTGATCTTTCTCTCCATTCATAAATTAATCCTCTCTCTAGCTACAGAGTATTTTTCTTTAAAAGGATAAACAAAAAAACCCCTTTAAGATCAGTTATTTCTAACAATCCCTATCATTCTCTTTATAGAAGACTACCCTTATTCTTCTGTTCTTTAAAAATATAGGATGCACAACTAGAGTAATTCACAGTGTAATTATTGATAGTCCTTGAAGCCATTGGCAATGTAATCAAGATGCAACAACAAAGTCAAACTGTGAAGACACTGGACAACATGCAAAGTAACTTTCAGCAGATTACATGAAGAAGTAATGAGGGTAAATTTAATACATACACTAAAAGCTATGGAGACTCCTTGATAATACTAGGACAGACACACATGTTCCCCCCACACCCTCCAAAGACTGGGTATTTAATTGCCTTCAGCAAAACTCTCTGGGACTGTTAACCATTTTAAGAAGAAGATGAAAAGACTGTGAGTTTTGTTTTTATTTCTGTGTTTAAAAAGTGACTGTTGGTCATCACAGATCATTCTTGGAATATCCTTGAGAAGATTAACATTGACTTTCTACTGAATGCATAATTATCTTACAGTATCACATCAGAACTCATATAGAGTAGGTGGGCTTTTAGGTGTATGTGACAAAGAGCTAATGTAATAGCTTCAGGCACAATGCTTTGTGATTGAATGCAAGAGAATTCAAATGTACTGCAGACCATTAATATGTGTCTAACTTCTCTGCTATCTCTCCTGGGTAATGAGGTGGAAATTAAGAGACATCATTCAGAAAAGTCAGTTGCTAAAGCCTTATTGAAGGCTTTGTTTCAACTGTTGCTTGTATTTGGGTGTGGGTTTGTTTTTTGTTGGTTGGTTGCTTGGTTTTTGTTTGTGTGATGGTGATGTGTGAACTTCTGATAGTGACTTTTTTCTCTCTTTCTGATCTCTTTCCCCATCTGTTCTTCCTTTCTTTGCCTGTTTACATCATTTAAAGTGGGGTTGGTTCTTTTCTTTATTTGTAGAGAGATACCGTAGGTATTAGTGGATTTGAGGAGCCATCTCTGAGAGGCAGGCTTACAAGAGACTCTGCAGGTAGAAAATCAAACCCCAATTAGATTGCTATAAAATGAAACATGTCTCGCACAGATGGACTCGTATACCTGACTTCACATTACTGTCATGCTTCTGTCCACAAGGAGAAAAGCATAGTGTTTTGATCTACGTGCATGGAGAGAAAGGGGCAGGATCTGTGAAGCAGAGCAGAACATACAGAGCAGGTGGCTCAATTCATACCAAAGACAGTGGGGAATTTTTTCAGTGGCTTCCTTCATACTACCCTGCAAACTGATTAAAATGTTTGTGCTGTGACTTTGCAAGCAAAAGAAGCTCTTGCACAGTTTTACTTCTCAGGAGTATCAGAGCAGATATTTGGAACCTTTGCAATATTCTGTTGCTTTTAATTCTAGTCGGGAATACAGTATTGGTACTGTAATGGGGTTCTGTATCCTGATGTCCCACTACAGGGGATACTTTGTGGGAAGGAGCAGTGCTGGAGTTGTGGGCAAAAAAAACCCTCCACTGATTTGGTGTGTAAAAAATCCCATACAAAATGTAAGGAGAGACCGTCATTTGGACAGCCATAACAGGTGCCTGCACTGTGGTTTGTTTTCTGCCACAAATTATTATTCTTCCCTTCTAAGCACAGCTCTAGCAAAGAATCAGGTCTGTTCTCTCCTGGCGAGAGGATATACAGGTAGCTAACAAACTGATTCTACTTTGCCACTGCTAGAACTCCTACTGACTTAAAACAAAACAGAAGAAAACAAAAACCCACCAAAAAACCACATACACAAAACCCAACCACAAATAACCCCCCAAAACACCAGAAAAACAACAGAAACGCTTTGTGGTTGGTATTTCGTAGTGCTTCTTTCTTCTCTTGTCTCCTAAAGTCCCGTGACACTGTTTCACTGTTTTTCTTCTGAAGAAAAGGGCTTCATCTCACTTTTTATTATCACTTTTCTTTAGAAACAAAAGGGAGACAGGCAGTAAATAGCCTATTTGCTGATGACAACCTGATCTCACGTTCTGCCATAAATGTGCTTAACTGATGCAGTACTGATGAACTCAGCATCTTGGTCTCTTCATGTCTCAGGAGCTTTTGTCACAAAGGGTTATATATGGTTTCCCACTATCTAAATAGCAAAGTACTTAATTTTTTTTTTTTAATTTTTAACTTTAGTGTGGCTAGTTAGCTCTCTGCTAGTTTTTAGCCCATACACAAAGACAGTATCTTCCATTGCCTGACAAAGAGATATAGCAATGGTACATATTTTCAAAGCTTATAACATTAAGATATCCTTAATCTAGATTTAAAAATTATTAGTTTAATAACTCCTAGTCTTCAAGTGAGAACAGAGCTGCTGTCTCAAAAATCATATAAAGCACTCCAAAAAGAAAATCTGTAGCCCTGTAAAATTTGAAAACAAATGGAAAAAAAAAAAGAAAGTTTTCCTTTTCTATTGTTTAAATATAAAGACCTAATTGAAGGAGTAATATTGGAAGACAAATTAAGCGGCACAGCAGAGGTGTTGTGCAAAGAAAGAAAGCTCTTGTCAATACAGGACTGTGCGGTGAATAAGTCTTTGCTTCTTTTTTGGTGTGTAGCTCAGGAAGTCCAAAAGGAACATGATAGAGAAGTTTGCAAATATATACTAAGATCATCTTTCATTGGCATGGGATTAACCTTTAAGAATTCTTTATACCTAAGTTCTTGAAATTTTTTTTAAAAAGTTTTATTTTTATCATAAAATGAAGTAGTTATTAAACCTTACCAGAATATAACCTATTTCTTTCTTTAGTGTTTGTGGTGTTTAGCTTGGAAATGAACGTTGAATTTAATTTGCTGTTTCAGCAGTTAATGCATTCTACTTACTTTTAAGGACATGAATGGTAAATATCTACTGTCCCTGAGTTTATGGTGATGGAAAAGAGCAAATAATTACCTTTTAAATAAGATTTACTCTATTGTCTTAGTGTATAAAACTGCTATCATGCAGGTTTGTTCTTTGTGCTTTTTGAGATGGTTTAATTAGCTGTATTTTACATTTTTTACCAGCTTATGTGGTAGGGTTGGTGGAGAAGAGTCTCTCTGACTACATATAAAGACAGTTGATGAAAATTTTTTTGCTATGTTTTTTTTAAAGCGAAGTGTTAATCCAACTATTGCCCCAAAATAATGGGATGGTAGTCAGGGTGCAAAATTAACAGAACGCACCAAGTCAAGTAACTAGAGCAGGAAGCGTCATCCGGGGTTGTCAGTGTTTGGTTTAAAAAATTATTTGACAACCACAGCTTCAGAGCCAAAAGGCAGTAGTTTGCATTATGTCTTGCAAAATACATTGCCACAAGTAGAAAAGCAGGCTTGAGTGTCATTGGCATTACAGTGATAAATTAGACATGCAAAATCACTGAGAAGTGCCAAGGATTTTTTTATGCCTGCAATTTTTAATTTTTTTTTAGCTGCAGCGATTACTAACATTAGATTACAGTATAATATAATTTGGAGGATATTGCACATGTTTGCAAAATGTGTTAACAGTGAATCCAGTGTTTATGGAAGGTAGGAACTAGTGCTTGAACTTGAAGTCTTTTCATATATGTTAGCACCAGCCTGTCTCATATTTTAGCCCTAGGTTTCTTTGAAAATCAACAGGCAGAGGACTTTTTGTTACATGGAAATATAGGGCAGATGAAACCCACCTTGTTCCTTTCTGCTTCTGCTATAAATTAGAATTTGCATCAATTTCTTTGGGGATGACTACAGTCTTGAGCTGCTAAAGCAGCCTCATCTGGAGCACTGCTTTCAAGCAGAGACTGGATCAGCCCCTGAGCCACTGAACTTTCTGTAGCAGCAAGGTCTTTTGGCCTACAGGTGTTGAGGAAACTGTTGTATGATTGTAATTCCGTGTTTTGATTATTTGAATATAGGTGGGTAATACCATGGACCCAGAAACAGAAACACATATACTGGCAAACCTGCATTCTCTGTTCATAGCTACCTCCTGGAATTAGTACAGGTTGCTGTTAGCTGTTCATTTATCTCTCTAAGCTTAGCTGTCATGAAGACTCCCTCCTTCACCCTTTTCAACACCCTCCCCCTCCTTCATGACTCTGCTTAGAAAAGATACTTTAACACAAACCTTGAAGGGTGGTATGTACAAGTGGCTATAATCACAGAATCACTAAGGTTGGAAAGGACCTTCAAGATCATCAAGACCAGCACCACCGTGTTCCCTAAACCATGTCCTGAAGCGCCACATGCACATGTTTTTTGAACACTTCCAGAGATGGTGACTCCACCACCTCCCTGGGTAGCCTGTTCCAATGTTTGATCACCCTCTCAGTGAAGACATTTTTCCTAATATCCAATCTAAACCTCCCCTGGCGCAACTTGAGGCCATTTCCTCTCGTCCTATTGCTAGTTACGTGGGAGAAGAGGCCAACACCCTCGTCACCACAACCCCCTTTCAGGTAGTTGTAGAGAGCGATAAGGTCTCCCCTCAGCCTCCTCTTCTCCAGACTGAACAACCCCAGTTCCCTCAGCCGCTCCTCATAAGACTTGTGCTCCAGACCCCTTGCTAGCTTCGTTGCCCTTCTCTGGACATGCTCCAGCACCTCAATGTCCTTCTTGTAGTGAGGGGCCCAAAACTGAACACAGTATTGGAGGTGCGGCCTCACCAGTGCCGAGTACAGGAGCACGATCACTTCCCTACTCCTGCTGGCCCCTGTATTTTGATACAGGCAAGGATGCTGTTGGCCTTTTT
>NW_010561271.1:55351-79973 GCF_000687285.1 Phaethon lepturus | reverse complement strand
AAAAAAAAAAAAGATCCTTTGACAGAAATCTAAAACATAGGAAAGGAATGTGAAAGCATTTTAGGCTGCTACTCTCTGCTCACAATTTTGGAACGTCTTGGTACTCTGGAAAGCCTAGAGGATGTGCTTTCTTTATTCACGATGATGGCAAAGACGGTCAGTGAGACAGCCAGCAGATGCATGGAACCAGGTCTAAGTGCAGAGGCAGAAATTCTTCTGAAGATCTGATGGCCAGGGCAGGGCTGGGTCACTTTGCTGAACCTGTATTTTCAAATGCTTAGCTTCAAGTCCCAGGTAGTCACCATACTGCCTTCTCTGCCATCAGGAAAGAATGCATTGCATCTCTCCTTTTCCCAGCACAGGTAAAAGAGTCCTATATCTGAAATTCTCAGCAGAAAACTCACTTGGCAAAATAGAGAGTGCAGTGGATGGAGCATGCATTGCACCGTCCCAGTGTTTTCTCAACTCAGTCTCACCATAGAGACTTCTTGTGGGAACTGGTAAGACCAGTCCTGTAGCTGTGGATGTTTCTCAGTTCCTCTGAAATTCTGCCTGCCTTAGATTAAAGGAGCTAGTGATCACCGCCAAATTCCTTGCTTAGTTTCACCTCTATCTAACAAACCTGATCCTGTGTTACCTCCACATTGCCTTGTGCCGAAAGAGCCCTTGTGATGCTGAATGTACAGACGCTACGATAAGTCACGCGTGCCGCCGGGAAGTGCTAAAAAAAACATACAAATCCCATACGCATGGCTAGGTCAAATGCTGCGTGAACACTTTTAACTCTGTCTACTTCTATTCTACAGGACAAAAGGTTAGTAGACCATATATCACAGAGCTTGAAAAGCAGCTCCAAAACATACAAAAAGCTAACTCCAGTTGGTTACAGAAGCATACAAAAGTACAAATATTAGCGAATTCAGGGAAACTGTAAGTAGTTTCTGACAAAGCAGAAGCTAACACAGTCCCCTGCTGGAAAAAATCTGTAAAAACATGCGATTTCATTGCTCATCTGTGTCTACAGCAAACACAGAGCTCTCAGAGACTGCTTGACAGGCAAGAGATGTCTAACAACCTGAGCAACACGCTGGCTAAAAATAGTAATAAATTGTTTGGGGAACCCCATGAGGCCTACATATAACATCAGAAGGGACATGGGGAAAGGTTCTTCGCAAAGAGGGAGGTCGGTCACTGGAACAGGCTCCCCAGGGCAGCGGTCACGGCCCCAAGTCTGTCAGAGTTCAAGGAGCATCTGGACGATGCTTAGTCGTGGGGTTTAGTTTTGGGTAGTCCTGCGAGGAGCAGGGAGTTGGATTCGGTGACGCTTACAGGTCCCTTCCAACTCGAGATACGTCAAGATTCTACGATATCTGCAATATCCGGGGTGTCACACAGGGCACACCACATTCCCAGGGCTGGTGCACAGCAGCAGGTAAAAGCTTTCTCACTGTCAGTCTCCATCGCCTTTTTTTGACGCCTGAACGTTAACCTTTAGGATGCCTAAACCCATCCTCACCACCAGACTCGCTGCTTAGGCGGAGGAGGCGGAAGGACGCGGCGAGGTGCGCGCAGGGCCCCGCAGCCCCGGCTCGCTAGCGAAGCCGGCGGACAGGCCTGCAGGTGTACACGGCACAGCCAGGCACACGGGGGCCGGGGCAGATTCACGGCCGCTGGAGACTTCTCAGGGTGAAAGCACCGAAGTAAGCTCCACCATGCGTAAGGGAGAGCCTGTGCATGTCCAACACGGGAAAGGAATGGAATCGGTGAGAATGTTCAGGAACTAACGGGAGCATCCGAGCAACTTCTGGACTGCCAAGATCTGCGCTATGGACGTAGCGACACAGTTGTAACCATTCACCGTAGCTCCCGTTTCCTTTTAACAACACAAGGATTAGATTTGGGCCTGAACAATAGCTTGAGGGCAGCCGCTCACATTAATGAAAAGCTCAGGAGGTTACTTGAGTTCTAAATCCAGGCTCAGCTCCCTGTCCAAGATGATACTTGATTCAGATGAGTTAAAGAGAAAGCTCAAGAGCAGAGCACACAAGGTGAAATATGGCAAGCCTACATCCCTTTTCTAGATTATAAAGCATGCTCTGCAGAGAAAATCCTTCTTAAATATTTCTCCAAAGTGCGAACCCCGCATTTCTGGGACCCTGCAGTGTCAGCACTGTGGGACTCGTGGCGTACATATAGATATGCACACATTTCACCCATGCCTCCCCTTCTTTAGGCCTCTCACTCCCATAATCAACAGTTAGTACATGCTCTCTCTTCTCACATCTCTTGCCCTATCACAGAAAGCAAAGGCGTCCACTGAAAGTGGGTAACAGCAGGTTCTGCACATAAATTTCTGAGTCTGCTAGGTGTAGCAGCTCCAACAGGATGTAAATTAGATACCCCGTGGACAAGGAGCAGCAGCTCAGGACACAGCTGAGCCCCTTAGCCAAAATGGTGGTGCCTTGAGGAAAGCGTACTTAAAAGTGCAGCAGGGAGGACAAGGTGTGAGAAACTTCCCTGTGAATACCCAGATCAAAGAAGGAAGGGAACAAGGCACTCCAGGTGATCCCCTGCAGCCTGTGGTAGAGATCATGGTGAGGCAGGCTGTCCCTCTGCAGCCCGTGGAGGTCCATGCTGGAGCAGATTGCACCTGCAGCCCATGGAGGACCCCACACTGGAGCAGATACCACCTGCAGCCCATGGAGGGTTGTGCAGGTGCCCTGAAGGATGCTGCAGTCCACAGAGAGCCCACACTGGGGCAGGTTCCGGTCAGACACTGCAGCCCAGGGGGAACCCACATTGGAGCAGGTTTATCCTTGAAGGACTGCAGGCCATGGAGAGGACCCACACTTGGAGCAGGGAAAAGCACAAAAGAGGAGCAGGAAAGAAATGTTACGGACCACAACCCCCATTCCCCATGCCCCTGTGCTGCTTGGTGGGGGGAGAGCGGATGATAGGGGCATCAGGCATGAAGGAATGAAGTTCAGCCTGGGAAGGATTCGTCAGGTAGGGGGAAAGGTGGCATGGTTTTTCGCTTTGTTCCTCAACATCCAACTCTATTATTAAATGGCAAGAAATTAATTTTCCTCAAGTCATCTGTTTTGCCTTTCCTCAAGTCATCTGTTTTGCCTTTCCTCAAGTCATCTGTTTTGCCTTTCCTCAAGTCATCTGTTTTGCCTTTCCTCAAGTCATCTGTTTTGCCTTTCCTCAAGTCATCTGTTTTGCCTTTCCTCAAGTCATCTGTTTTGCCTTTCCTCAAGTCATCTGTTTTGCCTTTCCTCAAGTCATCTGTTTTGCCTTTCCTCAAGTCATCTGTTTTGCCTTTCCTCAAGTCATCTGTTTTGCCTTTCCTCAAGTCATCTGTTTTGCCTTTCCTCAAGTCATCTGTTTTGCCTTTCCTCAAGTCATCTGTTTTGCCTTTCCTCAAGTCATCTGTTTTGCCTTTCCTCAAGTCATCTGTTTTGCCTTTCCTCAAGTCATCTGTTTTGCCTTTCCTCAAGTCATCTGTTTTGCCCATGATGCTAATTGGTATGTCATAGTCTGTGTCTTTTATCTCAACCCACAAGCTTTCCCACCTTATTCGCTCTCCTACCTCCTGCTAAGGAAGAGTGAAAGAACAGCTGGGGAGGTCTGGCAGCCAGCCAAGGTCAACCCACCACAATAAAAAACACCCAAAACAAAATCCCCAAAACACTTCAGATTAGAAGTAAATTATGATTTCAAATTGTGGGAAATACCCGTCTTTACAGTGATGAACCAAGAGAAAAGTTGGCAAATGAGATTTCTTCTGACGGAACTCATACAATGCTGCACAAAGTCCTCTGTCCTTTTTAAGAATACCTCCTTGCTAAACTCAGCTGGAATAGATGCATTATTTCACACACCTAAGCTCAGTTATAAGCCCCTGCAAATGTCTTGCCCAACGACTGAAACCATCTTTTCAAACAAATGACTCCCTACACTTTCCTTTACCTGTCCCATCACCCTGCCTATAGCAATACCAACGATGTTTCTAACATAAAAATCATCCCCCTCCCTTATTTCCGGTAGTACCAACCAAATAATGTTCCTATGATGCACACTTATCTGAATATACCTGAAATTTGTGATAAGTCATGCATGTAGACAAGTATTTTACTTTCTTTATGCAGCTATTTCATTTTCTAGTGTTTCTTGCTTTCTTCCCTTTCATTATGTTGTCTTTGATCTCCTCCATCTCTTATATTACCCTCGCAGGTCAGGTTGCCAAACTGAAATTTTCCTCAGTGGAAGACAGTCAAGATCCTACTTCTCACTCCTCTAAACAACCCTTGCTTTGTTTTGTTTTCCAGGCATCATTTCGCTATTACAAAGGACGATGAAAAAGTCCTTTCAAGATAGCGTATCAACTATTAAATCACAGAGGTTGGTTATATAAAAGGCAAGAAAAAAATGAAAGCAATTTTCCTTAATTTCACAGCCCACATATTAGAGGAAAGGTTAACACTTCATAGGGTAGGGGAAAAATCATGGTTTAATTACAACAATGTAGCATAAACACTTTAGTAGTCGATACCAGGATATTATTGTGATGTCTAGCCTAAACTTGAGTTCTTCACAGATATCATAAACAGACACTCTAAATTCCCTAAATGATTGGCATTAAGAAGGTTTATACAAAGGCCGTCAGTTGTTTAATCTTTAAGATGTCATGACATGGTGAGACAAACACGCATACATCAGTAAGTACAGAGAAATGTTATGCTACATTTTGGACAGTTCAGAACTGAAAGTGCTTCACATCTATAGGATAAGAAATGGCTTCATCTCCTCATCCCTAAATGATGAGAGCAAAGAAATAACCCTTTAATAGGTTAAATAAACAGTGCCCCATTTATCCATGCGTATAGAAAGTTTCCAACAATTCAGAAGGTCCATGGTGAAATTTACAATCTATATACAGCATAACAAATTGTCGAAGAAGAAAGTTCAGGTACTCCTTGGCTCCCAAAAGCCTGAAGCTTGCTCTCAGCGCTAGAGAGAAAAGCTACCTACAATATTAGGTGGGGTTTTTTTGTTTTGTTTTGTTTTTTATTAGTCATCCCAATACACCTTGAATAAAATCAGTCCCTAAGTCCTGGTCATATTTAACAACTGCTTAATCCCAGTGTTTAAGGCATGTTCACTAGATGTCAATATAGGGGTACTGTCAGAAATTATACTAATCACAGGTACGGAGAGTCAGCGAATTTACATAGCAACACCACTCTTTACAATATAACGTAAAACAAGTTATGATGGAAGTTGTTCCTGAGTTAAATTTGCTAAATACTTCTAAGATTAATGTTTTCCTTTTATATGTCTTCCTCTGGAATGTCCTTTCACATATGCTCAACTGAAAATTAACATTCACTCTGAAAATAGCCTGAATGTCAGAAAGTAAAAATGTTAGCAAAATTCAATTATCTCTGCATTCCCAAATCTAATTTTAGCCAAGATGTTACGAATTTGCAGCGTAGTATCACTTAGCTTTTAGCGAGAGTGTTAGCTAAATATAAAGATAAATATAAATGTCAGGCCACATTTTTGTGCAACTGCAAACAAATTTTGATATCAAGAATTATCATAAATTTAAAGTTCTGAGAATATATGTAACTCTGATACTGTAGGCATTGTTAGTTTTTTTAATCCAGTTTCCTCCTTTAGAATTAAAGGAAGACGCTTTTAAATTATAGGCTCACATATTAAAATACCTACAAGTATGTTCAGCTTTTTAAATCAGACAACTAATTGTTTATTCAGATCTTAAGTATCCATTCTCACAGAATTGTTTCTAAAATATTTAATCATTGACATTCTTTCCTATTTAAAATAGCTGTTCTTGGCTGAGAGAAGTGGGTAGCTTTAAAAATAAATATTTCATTTGATTCAAAGTGTGCATGACCATTCTTACCACCCTAATCATCCTGGCTCCAACTCATTAAAGTTGATACAAATATTTGCTCAAGTCCAAGCATTAAATTTAATAGCAGTTAAAGGGCACTAGAAAAATCAGGATAACACAAGGTGCGACTCAGGTCTGTGCTATACCTGCACTTCTGACTGTCAGCTGAAGAAACACCCCTCAGTAAACTGCACTGTCTGGAGTTTAATCCGAAGTTTGCTGAAATCAGTGAAACACAATGAGCTTTAATGGGATTAGTATTTTAAGTGCTCCAACTGAAGCTCAGTGTTTGCAGTGATGTAGTATCTCCTATTTTAAATACAAGAAAAGATTGCAGTAATTGCACCTATCAGACTAGGGAATAAATGTTCATGTATATATTTTCAAATCTGTCAGCAGTGCAAATTATGAATTACAGTATGTAATTTTTTTTCTTATTTCCAGATTTGTTTCCATTTACATCCTAGTAGGACAGAAACCATTAACACACTGAGAAAACAGGGTGGGAAAGCACAATCTGGGAATTCCAAACAGAGCGCCTTACATAGTGGTATAAAAACAAAGCTCTGAATGAAGTTTGGCCTAGCCCATGTGTCTTAAGCACAAAGGTTAGCTGAAATTTAATTGTTGTGACCATAAAATATAAATAGCAACAATTTATTCACAAAATTCTGGATTAGATTGATTTTTTTTTTAACAAACTGTATGATCTATTAAATTATCAGCCAGCTGTATGTTTAAGCACAATAGAAAATGTAGTACATAAACACCTAAAAATCACAGTCATAAAAAGCAGGCAAGTACATCAGTCTTTCAGTGGCCAAAGCACAACAGATCAGTCTGCCAAACAAGTGTATGTGAACGTAAATTATGGGCATTAGTTTTGTTAAAAATTGTTTATACTGTCAATAAACAATCTTCTGTATTTTAATACTGTTCTTAAAGAATTGTAAACTGTTTAAAAATGTATGCACAGACATAAATAACAGTAAAGGATTTAAATACAGTGGTCAATGGGAAAAATAGATTTTTAAATTTGCATGTGTGATGAGTGGGTAATTTGGAACAGATCCACAATTATCCGCAAAGAACTCTGACCTTTCTTAGGTAAGACAGTACTGCCGTCATTTCTAACACTTGTGATCATTATAACAACAAGAGAAAAAAGTAACATATCAGCCCTGATACATCCATCACATATGCATTCAAAATTACAGATATTTACAAGAAAAATACATATTTAATTAAAAAGCCACTGAAAAACATGGACTTTTAGTCAGGTGCTGCACTTTCTGCAAGATGAGGTAATTTAGATGCAAACAAATTAAGTTTAGTAGAGTTCAGGATCCACGGTCTCCACACTTAAAGTACAGATTGCTTCAGTAAATGGCTTGACTGTTTCTGTATGTTGAGAGCAAGAAATTGCTAGATCCAGTTAAATCCTGTTTTGTAGTGCTCTTGATGCAACACTGACTAATGTCAGAAGGCTTCCCAGCTCAGTTTTACAACTGGTCTTTCAATAGAAAGAAAAAAAAAAGAAAAAATTAATTATAAGTTGGTTTCATCCCAAGACGGATCATTCATGTTCTTTAGAACTTTTCTAACAAGCTTCTCCAAGTCCTTGCGAGCTCTTTGTTCTTCTTCTAATGATTTCTTCATCTTTTTGTTATCCTGTTTAATAGAGACAGAAATATTAGTGTTTGGTTTGGGTGTTGGTTTTTTTTAGCAGATCTTTTCTGACCACATACACTGTCAATTACTGACAAAAGCCTTCAGAATTTGTAAGACTGCTATTAGCTGTTCAAAAGCAAAGCCTTCTATGAAAATTTCACAAGTTACACACAGTTAATTCACACAATGCAGCAAAAAACCCACCAAATGGAAACTGAGCTATTTCCTATTTATACTTAGGGGTCCTTTATAATGCAAGTGCTAGTAACAGATGGCAAATAATCTTGAATTCTTCTGCTCAAATCTGATCAAAGAAGAATAGAATACATTTGTTGTTAACAGAGAAGGGAAATGGAGCAGTAAGTATAAATATCCCCTCTAAGAGCCTCCCATGACTATAACTAGTTTCAATCTCAGAAGAGCTTCTTGTAACTTAATGCAGATTAACTTCCTTCATTAGGAAAGTAAACAGTTGAAAGAAGTATCTTGAAAACTATTATGATCTCTGGAAAGTGTTCTGTAACTAAAGTTTAAACCAGACAGGTGACTACCAACAGTCTAAGAGGAGTCTGAATTTCAAGAAACACCACCACTCTGCATGTGTATTAATGAGTTGGTTCTCAATATTTAGCACCATCAGGTAATACTGAAATACCATGAACAACAGAACTGTAAGCATGTCACTGACCAAACCACAGTAATGCTTACATTGTTTAATCCTGTACAGGCCAAGGTGATGCTGGCAACAGTGGGGAAGCAACCAGAAGATAAGACAACATTATATTAAGGCTGCAAGACAAGAAGTCTACAGGTGTTTAACAAACAAGTCTGTCCCACTGGACTCCCACTGGCTGTCATTCACAGACATTTCTAGAAACAGGATGGGATCAACAGCTGCCACCTCCCTAACTCCATTCCCTACTCAAGTCTGTTGAGAAACTCAGGAATTTCATTCTTTTCTTGTAGGTATGGACTTAATTTCTTTTCCTTTTATTTATTTACTGCCAATTCAGGACTGTACTATTCAAGTGTAGTGCCTGTGGAGCAACAGCTATGAATAACCTATGGAAGCTGCTACGGGAAGGAACCCACTTTGCGTGGTGACTCTTCAACCGTCAGTCTGGGATCTACACCAACCAGTGTACTATGCACTCCCAGAGAGCCTTTATCCATAAAGCCCTTGGTCACTTGGGACCCTCCCAGCTCAGAGATTATTTCTGCAACTTCTCCAGTTGGCAACACAACAGCAGTAGACCAGTAAATGCTTCTCAGCTGAGATTCCTGGTATACAAGAAAGTGAACTCAGACTTTAGTAGGTCTTGGCTTTGGAAGGTGCGAGAATCTGAAAAGACTGTCTATTTGGAAAGGCATCAGAAAAGGGATCTGTTGCTTGAAGTTCAGGAGAAGGTGACTTTGTCAGGGTCACAGAGATCTGCAGGGCCTCAGTGAGGCAGCACGTTTATCCTTTGCACAAAAGCAGCCAGGCCACAGAAATATTAGAGGGTTATTATTGCTGCTTGTAGTACATGAATTGTGTTTTTAAAAAGACTGTCAAATTTGCATTAAACCTGGGATACACACGCTTTATATGTTGTAAACAGCAGAATTTAACTATTTAGGACATCAACTGTCCTATTTCAAGGAACATGCACAACACCCTTAGACATACTAGGCATGCTTACAGATAGGCAAAGTATTCAGATTAAAGTTTATAGCCCAAAACCTAAAGTAATTTGAATACAAAACCATTTTACATTAACACAGGAGATTTTATCCTACTTCCTGAGTCAGAACTGTTAAGGTCAGTTAGCAAATTCACAAAATGGAAAGTGAAGATAATTCAATGCTTTTTCACCTACACATTTAAGCAATGACCATGTTCAGCAGCATTAACATGGTTTAAACAGGTAATTTCCTGACAAGAAAAAGATATTTTTAAACACCTCATTTTGGATACTTAAGCTTAAAACATTGGCTGCAACTTCCATACCAGGAACTCAGGTTGAGATCTTGCACAAGTGCCCCATGTGACAAAGCAGCACCCTAAGCTAACCTGAAGCCCTCATTAGAAAACAGGACACCTGACAGACACTGAAAAGGACTCTTGTCTGCAAATGAGAGGTTTTAAGAACTGATTCCTAAGAGGTATTCAGGTTACTGAAAGACCTTTAATAAAGGCCTGAATAGATACAGACATTTATACTATGACAATTATACATTCTAGAGCAAATACTATTTCACAGTCTCTATAAGCTTATCTTGCTGGTGATGCAGAACTCAATTTTCTTACACCTTTCAACATCTTGTAAGCTGTAACAACCAAAAATAAATTTGAACCACTGAACCACAGCTTAGTAAGTCACCTCAGAGAGAGGATACTTAATGCTATTCTCAAAGTTTGGTACTCCAAGGATTGATGACAACCAGAAAAGAGGGTGTTTTTTGTCAAATTGGTATGTTTTACTTTTACCAGTTAATCTAGTCCAACATTCAAGTTCATTCCTGTCAGAGTGAATCAACTTACAAGCCGCATTAACTTATAATAAGCCTTTCATCTTTCCATTCTCCATGGTGCTATAAATGTAGCAAGTTACCAACCTGTCTTAACTCCTGTACTTCATCCTTTAATGCATATACTGTGTCAACAAGGCTTCTAAAATGAAAAAAGAAGATGATCGGTTTGCAGAAATACATGTTCAAATCTATTATTAGACAAAACTTAGATGAAATTAATTAAAAAACCCAAACCCAGTGCTAACAGCTAATTTCAAACTTGTGCTAAAAAACCTGTCTCATCCCAATTTATATTCAGTAAAGCAAGGACCTGTCACCAGCTGCTGTGACAGGACACACCTCAAGAACATATGGACCTATACTGGTTTCTGTATTACTGCTTTCTGTAACAGAACTGTATTTAATTTCCAACACACACCTTACCAAAAGTAGAATGACACCACACTAACTAGAAAGATGACACCAATATTGAAATCCTGCAGCACTTGGAAAAATTATTTACAAGTGAAACATGGCACTTTTTGGCATGTAAGGAGTAAGTTGCATAGCATATACAAAGAAACCAGACTACAAGCACTTCAAATGAAGGCCCACTGCACTTAAAAGACTGGCCACATACTCCAAAGAGCTTGGTTCCCTACCACAAAGACACCATACACACACTACTAAAATGGGAGATGGGAGAAGGCAGAGTGCAAAGTTTACTGGTTTAACCCATCATTCATTAAATGTTCTCTTACTTCTCTTCTATAACAGTCTGACCATTACTTTTAGTTTCTTCTACAATGATTTTTTCTTCTTCTGGAAGCAGGACTTGAGGAGCTGATTCTTTACGGGAACCTGTTGTAAAAATAAATTACAAAATGAGCAACTCACAAATATTGCTGGGGCATTTTAAAGATTACTTCATTCATTGCCTGATACACCCATGTGACCAAAGTGTATCACTTTTCCATTTCCCCCTTTCCTCCACACACACAAGTTACTGACACATTTTTTACATTTGAAACCACAGCCTTACAACAACAAAAAACTGTCTGATATTCCTATCCTACTGCTGACATAACTCCTGTGTCATCGATGGGGATACTACACTGTTCAACTATCAGTAAAAGCTATACCAATTCACTATGGCTGACTCAGAAAAAGAGAGAGATGTGTTTAAGTAACAGCAATTTAAACCTCAAGGACAGATTCTGATCTTACACTGATACAAATCCAAGAAATAATTCCACTCTAAACCAATTACTCCATCAGTAAGGAGCAGAATAGTGGTATCAAATGATACAGCAATGGAAGAAAACAACAGTTAAAATCCCTTTCCCCTGAAACACTATAAATATCCCAATTGTGTGTGCATACACATATACACACGCTTTTACAGATGGCCTTTTAGTCATATAATAAATTCACCAAATCAAATGCATACTTTGTATTTAATGTTTTTAAAAGCACTTAATGGTTTGACAATAAAAACTCAAAACATTCCAACATCTTCAAAACATTTTCCACAATAATTACATAACATCAAGATAATACATAGATTCTAAAAAAGTAGCTCTGAATAGAAAAACCTACAGCTCAAGAGATGTGCATCCATTCATACATACATAAAGTATGTACTCCAGAAGCGTTATTTAATTAGGCTGCAACAAATTACAAGCTTTTTTTTCTAAAAGAAGGTCTGTAAATAAATTGATACCTAAGCATTTGTTCAGAATTCAAACACAGCAGATAAGGCATTAAAGGTCTTGCATATTTTAACCAAGATAATAATTTTTAACAAAGTACACTTGCCTACCAATTCATTGTAACGAACTTTCACTAACCAGGAATGTCTTAAGTTTAGGACAGTTTGAACTGATAACTAAGTACTACAGGGTGCATCCCCGTCAGGAGAAATTAGTTAACTCTTGCTGAACTGCTGCTTTGTGGTAACAGTGCTTTTCTTTTATGGTTCACGATAAAATACGTAATCTAAACACACAAAAAATGAAAGAAATCAAGCTCATAAAAAAATACTAACTTCCCTAACAGCTGCAGTCTTAAGTTCTGAACAACGAGCTTGTAGGGACTGTAGTTTAGCAGTACATGTTAAGCTATTTAAACTATTTTAGTGATCAATGACAAACGCCCTTTAGTGAAGAAAAGTTTCCTTAAGCTGACAGTGAAGATCTAATGTATCCGTACATGATGATCAAAATTTTATGGAATAAAAATAACTGCAGATTTGAGAACAGCATCTTGTCCTTGAAAGCTGTAAGTTCATCATCTTACAGAATCAAGAAATCTTTTAAGGGTTAATACCCATCCACTCCCACTTATTTTTCAGGGAAGGAACAACCTATAGAACAAGCACTTCCAAACTCTGTATGGACCTCAAGGACGTCTCCCTGTATGCACTGTCAATCTCAAATTGTAAAATGTAATATTTATTTCAGTTAATTGGTTACTGCTCTGCTTTACGAGCCCAAGACGTAACACAGATCACCTAAATAACACAGTGTTATTTTAGGAATTAGTTGGCACCAGCTGCTACCAGATCACTACATTTTGGGTCTCTGTACCAATGTGGAGCACCTCAGCCCAGTACATGCCAAGGGAGACACTGACCAAAGGAGAGAACTGCCACGTGTTTCTTGCCTGTGACTCCCTTCAACCAAGTGGAGCAGTGCATTGTATTTATCTCTGTATAGAGCTGCATCCAATTGTCTTTGCCTGGTCAGAGTAACATGGGTCCTTGCAAAGCAGAAAGAGCATGGAGTAGACAGCTTTAAAAAAAAAAGATGCCTCAGCTGTACAGCTAAATACACACATGCATGTAAAACAGATGTCTACACCAGCATTATCTTGATATATGTACAGCATAGCACAGTAAACACTTAATACTGAGACACAGAATGCAGTTTCATTAAAAACAAAAGGTTCACCAACACACAAGGAGACCACACCATACACATACACATTTATATGATGCAAAACTGTTGTGTGACCACTGACCTTCCTGTCACACAGAACATTAGCTACTATGGAACTCAGGATATCACAAGTTTCACCCTCAACTTCATTGCTCCAATACAAATAAAAAAAGTTGCATGACTGAGGGTATCTCAGAACCCTCGCTGCTCTTACAGTTTGTACTTATGCAGGAAACTTCTGTTTTCCTTTATCTTGGTTTGCTTTTTGTGAGTTTTGGGTTTGGTTTTTTGTTTGTTCTGGATCATTTTTTTCTCAACCCCACAAGCACTTGCTAAGTATCAAAAGTGCAAACACACAGTCCATCTATCCTGCAACAACAGACCCTGTCATCAAATGAGTATGTGCACAGTAACATCAGACTTGATGTGCCAAGTTCTAAAGGCAAAATGAAGCTACTTCACTGTCCTGCTTTTCCGCACCATTTATGCTAGAAGCTTTTTCTTTTCTTTTTTTTTTTTTTTTAAAGTCCCATTTTCTGGCAATTATGTATCTAGAATGGACTTCAAGCAGTCATCTCATTACTGGCACTTGGCAATATTCAATTGGCAAATTGCACCTTGTGCCTCCAGGTTTTCTATGGCTTTTCTCTATGTAACCATTTCTGATCAAACAAGTTTACAAGCTACAGCTTTAGGACATGAAGAGAGGGTTGTGTTACAGCACAACGGGTATTTCGTGCTGAGGTGCAGTAAAAGGACAGGCTAGGAAGTTGCTGCAACTTGGATGCACCTCTGAGACGTATTCCACATTTTCAGGAAATGGAGCAGGAGAATCAAAAGTTACTTCAGTTTGCCGTATCTGCCATTTCTCAATCCTAAACATGCAAGCTTCATACTGAATTGTATTAAGAGACACTACTCAGTCTGGTTCCAAGTCAAACAGGCCAAAAGACAATGTTTAAACTGACCTCCAACAACCCTAGCCCTAAATCACCTTGAGACAACACAACCAGAAGTAGTAGTTAAGAAGAGAGATGGAAAACCTCACCCACCCAAAGCTTTACAAAACAGGGTTTCCCTTTGTTTCCTTTTCCTTTTTTCAGGATATTGAGGGAAGTAAGGTGAATGGGAGAAGAAGGGATGTTTGGCAAACACACAGAATTACGTCAAGATCAGCAAACACATGTAAAGGCTGAGTAAGTTGCTGAAACTTTTAAATGGGGAACTACTAAATCCAGGGTCTTGGAAGAATGACCCTACTGTTTTTGAAGTCTATTGCATATTTAAGGCAAAACAACTGACTACTATGATCAAGATTCAACTAAGATTCCATCAGTTTAATTCCATCAAGAAAATAAAAGGTATCTATTCAATACTAGTATCTCCCAGCCCTAGAGTGGAAAATAAAGAACTGCAATACTTTTTGCCAATACCATACCCTAAATCATAGATTTAGCAACTGGAGCCTCCAGAGTAAAGCAAGTAATAACACAGACCACTTGGCATTCAGACCAGGGCTAGAGACCCACTATGTAATCTGGTGGAACACCTGAGAGACAAGAACACCCTGTGAGTTAGCAGCTCCCCTGCTTTTAGTTTTCAGTGTCTGATACCCCTTTCCAGCCTAATCAATCAGCCACACCAGCAAGCATTTCTGGGAAAAAAAAAGGAAAGCTGAAACCTGTTTGGGCATTTATGTGCCTGAAAGACTTTATGACAGCAGTTCACTTTATACCTGTCTGAAACTAGTAGAAGATTACTCCTAGCCCTCCAGTATGGTCTTAACACCAAAATGGGAAGAAACTAGAGTGCAGACTGAACACCACAGAGGTTCTCAGTGATGCCTGTTTGCAAGCATAACTGCACAACCCCAGACTTTCACTCTCCTCCGAAAGGAGCATGACATCTTAAAAAATGGTTGCTATGGTACCATGCTGGTTCCTGACAGACACCAGGCTTCAGAAGGAGTGGTACTGGTAATCAGTCTGGTCCTTTGTTATGAATCTTTTAGCAGACATGTGAAGCGAGTCACAATTAAGCAATGGAAGCTAGAGCCATGGGGACAGTGGCTAATTTCAAAAAAATGCACGGCATTATTTGTGGCCATCAGCAATGATTCTGTTGCACAGCTCCTAAGTATTGCTGTTTTCTTCAATTTTTCATACCTTTATTGTGACTGGGAGAAGTAAGGAGGGGAACAAGGCACAATAAAGGTCAAAAATTAGAAACAGTACTTGTAAATACACAATTCTGTTTTTCACCAACTTTACTAGGCCCTCTTCATAAGCTAAGAAGCTTTTTGAAATTACCTGCTTGAGTTTCAAAGACAGAAGTCTGACTTGCCGCTGAAAAACAAATATGTGCATACACAACTGTTTAGATCTACCATTAGCCACTGGTATGTACAGATGTGTAAGTTTCCTGGAGAAGCAAGTGTCAGACAAAAAATAAGAATTACTTGTCACTGAAAACATTGTGTTTCATTGCATTAGTTAAAGATGTTAAAAGTGGATGAGCAGATATCCCAAATTAACCTTCTCTTTCTTAATGAATCTTTGATGAGGTCCTAATATGAAGAAACCTAAAAATGGTGCTCCCAGACTCTGTGTCTGTTGAAATTAAAGCATTGGAAAAAAATCCTTCACGCTACAGATCTGCCAAAGTCAAAAGGGAGCCCTTTAATATCTTCTTGGGATAACAACCAAATGGAATCCAAACATCAGGCCAAACTTAAGTTCACTGGGTTTTCGTGGCTTTGTTTGTTTTTTATTATGGTTTTTTTCCCCCTCCAAATACTTAGGAGTAACAAAAAAGGTTGTGGCATGAAGTGGGGTTTTTTGTGTGGTTTTTTTTTTTTTTTTTAAACTAAGAGTGATACACAAATAGGAAAAAACCCCAAATGACTCGGACAACAGGTCTATGCAGTTTACAGCAAAATGTTTTGACAAGTAAAACGAAAATAATTAAAGTGGACTGAAACACATACAACTCCATATTTAAGTGTTGGTCATACAAGAACAGAATCAAAGAGTTTGAAAGACAGATACACCATCTGAAGAAGTGGGATATTTCTAAGACAACATTTGGAAAGAGCTATCCCACTAAACTTTCTGTACTTCACTAACCAATGCAAAAACTTCTAATCTGAGGGTTGTAGGGCCAAAACCAGAGTTGCTACAATCATAGCAAAAAAATGTTATGACCTTTTAATAGAAGTAGCCAATTACTTTGTTCATTCTGGTGTAAACATTTTAGTACGTATATTAGGTTATCATTTTATTTAAATTCACTCAAATACAAGCATCTTTTAAGTAGAAACAGTAAAGATATTTTTATCTTTAAAACAAGAGTTATAATATTAAATCTTGAAAATATGTAAGGTTATAGAAACCAGTATCGTACTCAAAATTTCTCTCTGGTAACAGGACATGCAGAAGTAGGTTTTAGAATGTTCCAATAATTCAGCCCATGTTTTTATGGAGAATACACCAATTCAAAAAATGAAAAAGAAGAAAATAAAATTAATTAAGGGGAGAGTGAGGCAACAGAAGAACATTCTACAGATGGCAACATCTCTGAAATATCTGAATAGTTATTTAAAAAAAAGAGCATACAGGAGGATACATACTTCACATTGCATTGAATTTCTTGTAGTTGACAAATACATTAAATAAAGATTACACACTTATGTCGAAAGAGCTCTTTCACTTCAGCATTTGATTCCTCCGGGAAGAAGGGAGGGAGAGAAAGGAGGCATGGGGAGAAGAGGGAATTAAGTGTTAACTTAGAAGTTATGCTGTCCTTTCCCCCTGTGTAATAATTAAAGTCACAGTCTAGCAAATGCAAAATTTATTTCAACTGTACATAACAGATGTCCTTTTTATATAAAACAAAACACTTGATATATGCAACCACAAACAATATGCATACTGTACAGTACAATGCAACAGATATACATCCATTTTGCATTTTCAAAAAGCAGTCACCTACTAAAGATGGCTTCTCCCATTCACAAATGAAGTGCACAATATATATTTTTTTTTTTCCCTATGTTTTACGTCACTATATACACGTTACTGTGTTTTGGCAAGATTACGCAAAACACCCAATTAATATTGGTTGGTTTCAATTTATGGCAAATACTAATTTATGGAAACACTGCATAAGCCATGTGAAGAGGGGCTGACAATGGCTTGAACCTACCTTCTAATTAATTCTCCATCCTTCCAGTGTATTTGTAACTGTACACATATAATTTACAGAATTGCATAAACATAAGGTACTATTATTACCATGACTAAAGTTCCACAAAAATAGAAACACTGAACCTTTGGACTGAATACCACCATTTCCACATTTGCCTTTTTTTTTTAAGCATGTTGCATTAATACTCCTAATCAGTTCACAACAGCTTATGGCCTATAACACTGAAGACATGGAATGATTTCAAATGTGCGCTGATGTTAATATGAGAGATCCTAATTATGATAATAGTTAATGACTTAAATGCTACAATAATTAATGGTGGTAAACTGTCAAAGCTTTGGTGCATAGAAAGTCAATAAAATCTTCGGATCTGGATAACAAAACATTGTGTGATAAGGAAAGTTCAAGTGCAACAACTGTATTTCAAACTCATATTTACACTATATAACATGAAACAGACATAAAAGAATTCTCATTTATCCAGTGCAGAAAACATTATTCAACTAGAACACCACAGCTTAAGAAACAGGAAAAAAAACAACCCATACTTTCCATGTAAGTTGAAAAAACCAAAAACTGACTGAAAGAAAGAGGGGAGTGAAGTGGGTTACAAATGCGCTGTGGAATGGTATGGAGCACACGTACTTGAGATCTTATTTCTCTAAGTAACACTCCTCCACTTCGAAAAAAGTTCAACATACACAGGTTCCTGGTCATTACATTAATATATAACTAGTAGTAAAATGTACCCCTGAAAACCCTCCTTAGCAAGCACTGCTGCTTTTGTTAGTCACATTTTTGAATGCCAACAACAGCGAGAGAGGATAAAGCAGGTGATCAAACAAGACTGAATGCAAATCTGCAGATGTGAACCACTTTGAAATAGATTCTCCACACTGACCACCTTCTGGACTCACGCACGTCTAGCAATTACTAACTTTCTGATTGTGTAACCTGCAGAAAGGTATTGATTAGCTTTTCAACAGTGTGTGAGCAAGTTCCCAGGCGGCCGTTAATTGCATTGTGATTATTCTGAACTTGTTCATAGAGTAATACCTGACCACTGGATAACATGCTTACTTGAAAAGGGGTAAGGGAATTGCATCTGGGGACCCTGGTGAAAATAAGAAACTGTCCTTTTAGCACATGCTTTTCCCTAATGCTAATGAAGATTTAGAAAACGTGTCACTTTTGTCTCGATGCCAGTTATGTTATCCACAAGACACACGCACTTCACCCCGGCAGTGCCCCAGGTGCAGGTTTGAGACCTCCAGCTGTGCACAGCATGTCACAGTTCTCTGAAAAGCCAACACAACTGTAAGTGAAGAGCTGCTGCTGAAAACAAACCTGCTTGTGAGAGAAGTTACGAGACACAATAAAATCTGTCACGGACATGCTCCAAACAGCACAACCCAAAAGCCAAGCATTCTATTATTCAGAACTTCAAACAAGCCAATGCGATCGCAGTTGTACCTAGAGCTTCAGATGCTGAACACTCGAGCCTCCATCAGGGGAACCATTTTCATCTCGTCTTTTCAAGAAGAATGGTCAATTGAGAGTTGTCAGCTCTGTATTTTAACAGGCAAGTAAACATCTAGACCCTGCTTTCTGCCACACTACTGCATACAGTAAAGTGACAGTATGACCATAGGTAACATGAGATTATCAAAACACTGCGTGTAATGAGCATGGACTGACGGGTTTTCATGACAACTGCCAGACTCAAGGCGGGGAGAGAGCAGTGCAGTCCTTTGTATAAACGTCTAAGCAATGAGGAAAAGACAGCAGTATAAAACTAGAAATTTTTGTGGATTAGCAAATGATCTCCAAACAAATGGGCCAGAAATGTGAATATCTCAATGATTTTACAGCTCTTGTACTGCTTCTTTTTAAGCTGTGTTTTTCTTACTCTACCAGCTTTGTAATTTGTTAGTAATATGTAGAAAATCCAACCACTACTGCTAAGGTATTTCCATATTGCTGGCACTCGACTCACAAACCAGTATGGTTTCAGTACAAAATACAAAAGTGTGCTGTATCCAAAATAAGAAACCAAATAATAGAAGAGAGGACCTGTTGCTACACTGACCAAGTCAAAAAGAAAAAAAGACCATTCAGAGCTACAAATTAACATCTGTCAATTAAAAAAAACCCTCAAGAAATATCATCCTTAACAGGGTATACACTGTTTAGTATTACTCATTTGTTGTACGTGTATTGAATTGGCAATAGAGCCTTCCACCAGGTATAACTGAAGTTTCAGAAGCTCCCTCAGAAGTTGTTAAAATATCACATTAAAGAGACAAGGAACAGCAAGAAAACATCTAAGAAAAGCAGGCTGTGATACAACAAGCATTTGTTAAGAAAAAGCTCAGAAGTGCATTAGTTCTGGTGAGAGATATATGAGCAACAGCTCTTACGAGATGTAGACCCCATTCTGTAACTATGGGCTGTCCATATACTGTCATAGTCAGAGTCTTCTGAGAGGTCTGAAGGCTCCAAACGAGAAAGACTACTGCGACGACCCAAGGAGTCTAGACTTGATTGGTCATCATCAGCCAAGACGTGATTATGCATCAGGTCAGTGCCTTGCCATGCTAAGGATGTACAGGTGAAATGAAATGGTGGATGTGGATAGGCAGAGGTGGGATGAGGAGGAGAACGTAAGGAATAGCCACAACCAAACACATGAAATAAAAGCAAAAAGGTGATGGGAAGAGAAGGAAAAGAGAAAATATTGTTAAATAGGCACCAAAGTTTTTTTCCTTTTTTTTTTTTTTAATTTGTTTGGGGTTTAGGTATAAATTACACTCAGCATGTAATAACATTTGAACTGTTACAATACAATTTTTGAAGTGGTTTTTAAGCTTCTAAGCAGCCTCAGTTGAGAATTTTGAATAAGCAAAATCCTGTTTGAAAGTAGATTTTTTTGGAAGAGGGAGTTAGGCTCTTACGAAGTATGGAGCCAGTTCTGAGGGGATTTGACTGGGGGACAGAGCAATAAACACAGTGAGCCAGCATGATCCAGTGCTGATATGAAAAGCAACAGCTCCTTCCCCACCACGCATCTGTACCTCCATCCTTTCCCTCCCTTGCAATGACACAGTCATTTGTACGGCTGCTTGGTGAACCAGGTCAGGGAACAGCTTCAGATGAAAACTTACCCTACAAAAGATTATTTTGCAAGCAGGTAGTTTCCCCACCAGCTCACAACACAGCCACAGAAGCGCTTGTGTCACCATTGTAAAAAGGAAAATGCAGGGGAAAAAGCAAAGGTTCTCATGCAGAGCAGGGCTGCTGACTTTCTAAATCAGCAGCAACATCTTGCACCCACTCAAGGGGACTCTCAAACTACAGATTTTCTGTGCCTGTACCCCTTGTTATTTTGTTTAACTGTGTAGTAAATTAACTGGCAGAAAAACAGGGCCAAGAAGCTAACAGCAACAGGGTCTGGTCCATCCCAATCCCTCACACACCTCTATCTGAATCTATCTTCCAGTTAAATACTTTAAGACATGTAGGGTAGTTGGTCAAACATAGCCAAGGACACTTTTTCTCTCTTTTTTTTTTTTTTTTTAAAGCTGGAAATATCTGAAGACTGAAACCATGTAGGTGGCCATGTTATGAGCCACCATACACATGATATTGCAGAAGACTTTAAGCCTTCATTTGGAGCAGAAATAGAAAATAAACTCAGTATGTAAGAAGCAGGAGAAAGTGAAACTCTGTTCTTTTATTTGCATCTGTCTCCCCAAATTAAACCTCACATCTTCCCCACCCAAACAAGTGAAAAAAGTTGCTCTGCTACCTCTAATGCCACTCTCTACCAGTTTGCACTGGTGCCATAGCTCTAAAAAGCCAAAAGCAGCCAAAAGCAGCACCCCTTGGGCTTTGGACTAAGGTACAGGTAGGAAAACTGCCAAATGAGTGCTGATAGGGACTGGCAGAATATTAACACGGAGGTAAGAAAGGAGTATGTAAAAAAAGGGCATACTTCAAGGATGACAGGCAACTCTCTCATTCTATTCTACACTGACTACTGCTCCCACAGAAGCAATTCCAGCATGATGTTTTTTTTCCCATTTCCAATTCCAGTGGATCTTCTGCAACCTAAAGTCTTAGATGACAACACTGTTCTTTCCAAATGAAGCAGCTGTGTGTTTAATTAATAAAAAAAATTGTTGCTTGCTGCAATTAAGAGCAAATAAAAGCTACTGACTTCTGATGTATGCAATGATACCCACAGCACTATGTATATTTCTTAAATATACATAGAAAAGAAAAAATAGGCAAAAAAGCAAAAAAAAAAAATCTATCAGTTTTATATCTGCATACATACACACTACTGTGCAAGTGCAAACGTTTCCCCAGCCATTTCTTGTCACATTATCCTTGGAAATAATCAATAGATCACAGTTGAGACATCTAAACAGCAACCAGCTCATTTAGTTTTGTTTGGAACAACAGTATACATATATTCAGAATTTTGAATACATTCATTTCCTTTTATCCAATTAAAGACACTACTGTAATGACTGTAGAGCAATAGAATAGATTAGTATTAATAAAAAAATATGTAATAGTAGCTAATTTTATCACCTTGGGAGACTTGCAGTTCATCAAAAGAGAAAAATTAAAAAGAAGGTTTTTGCCATTACTGCAAAAGTTTCTACAGTCTAATACATGGGCCATATTCCCATTTTGAAGTACATATGAACACAAAGTAGCTGAATTTTTTCAAGTTGATAATAGTAAGTAAAAATGTATTAGGAAAATCCATGAACTAAGGTTGCAATTGCATTTTGAGGCTTCTCAATTGTCAGCATAAAGTGCTTTTGCTTGGAAGTAAAACGGTCACGAGCGCTGAGGGTAGCAGTACCAGTGATTAATACTGCAAATTTTAACAGTTTTAGTGGACAAGGAATAAGTTATAATGTCCACTCTTCTAGTTCCTGACAACAGCAAAACCAGCCAAGTACTTCAGGATCATTATACTGTGTTCCAAGGATCCCCGAATTAAATCGGTATTCAACAGTGCAAAAACTGTGCAAATCGGAACAAACGCAACAGCATTTTCTCCTTTCTTGTATAAATGGAACACATGCTCGTGGACTCCCCTGCTTTGTGCAAAGTTTTACTTACAACACAGAGGAACTCCACATGGCAACCTTGATTTGGATTAAATGAAGTAGGATCCCAGAGGCACGTTACAGGTTTTCAGTAAGCTAGGTATTGATCTGAGAACCTAAAAATGGCTTTAAGTAGCACAGATCTGAGAACAATTTCTCCTGAAATTATGAGATAGGATTAAAGTTTGCAGTTAATACTAAAAACAACTAGTGGCAATAAAAGAAAAGAAATTTTTATACGTCTAGGTTACTTTTGCATAGCAGAAGTCTTTGTTGAACAGAACAAGACAAAAATACACTCCTCCAAAATTATGACTTTTGTTCCTCCTCACTACTTACCAGCTTCTTGAAGTTTATCAAAAAGCATTCCGATCAATGGACATACTCAGTTCAGACACCTCTCATTCATTGGTCAAGGTTTTGTGCAGTTTTAAACCATGACAAGTAGTCACTTTTGGGGGTTTTTTTGTTTGGTTTTTTGTTTCATTTTGAGGTTTTTTTAAAATACTGAAAGAATTATAGTCTCTAACCTTACTCCTTGGCATCCAATACTTAAATACTCAGCACTGATATTAAGCCAGACACAGGTTAGTATTTCTTCCATGACCAGCTTGGTACTTGCACAGGCCTGAGAATATACACCTCTTTTTTTGCAAACTATCTAATCCGTGGTTTAGTTTCAGTATTTTCTAACTTACTTGAATTTAGAGTTTGACGTGTTTTGGCACTTGTGCAATATGCTTCAATGACTTTAAGAATTTGAGCATCTTCTTCTAAAGCAGCTGTACCTAGAATCAATGGGAAAAACAGAATTTTAAACACAGTTATGTTTCTTAATACAGAAAAGCCTTTGTAAATCATTACATTTCAGTTCAGCCTAATCAACCCTATAAAATTCTCTTTATCATCCCGTTTTAAAAATCAAACTGCAATAAGCAAAAGTAACAGTTTAAAAAGACATAATATGGGTTTTTTCCCAAGCATTCCAAACCAAAGTCAGAGCAATTACCTGCACATTCAAGAAATTCTCTGAGCACCTGAAGCTGCACAGAACATGTTTTGAAGTGTGATCACTCTGGTTCTAAACTAAGCAGCCATTAAACTGAAAAAAACTGTACACCCTGGTTATTATATACATATTATTTCATTATTTAATAAAAAAATCAAGGAACAGAATATTAGTTCACAGAAATCTTGGAACACTTTTGAGTTTTGCATATATATCAGATTTACCACTTTTAACAGCACACTATTGAAAATTAAACTCAGAATTAACATCATAATAAATACATCAGTACAATTTCAGTCCAGTGTGCAGTAAGAAAGATGTCACTATCACCGAAGTCTATCTATGAAAAGCGAAGTAATTAAATTTCTCGGACTTTAAAGTAGAAACAGCACCACTGAAAAAAAATCTAACTATTCAAGATTACATGACAATTTTCCTAAAAGTAGAGCTCCACAGCAAATCTTCTCCTTGGTGAATGCAGTAAAAATGCTGTCAAATTGTTCACTTGCAACAGAGTTAAATTCCAGTCAAACTGAAATCTAGAGGTACCTCTACCATTAGTTTAGATGGAACCAGGAGTTTACGTGTAGGACAAGACAATTTGTCGTTCTAAAAGCACTTTTCCTGTTTTTCTGCCCCTAAACCTTGAGGAAAAAACTAGTCTTGAAGATTTTCCGCTGCATGAATCTGAACTGCCTTCAACATCAAAACGTAGTAGTAGTATTCTCTGTCAGCCAATGCATCATTAGCTTTTGTGATATAGTATCACCAGAACAAAGCCAACTGTCCAAACATTTGTCAGGATCAGCTGACAAGGCAACTGTTGCAGAAATTATCCTGGCCTGATATAGTCTCCCCACAGTTTAAGAGACACAGGTACTCCGAAGTACATGGTATTTCTCTTTCGAGGCAAGAAAAATGAATGGACTTTGTTGTGGTTAGAATGCAGCACCATATTATTATAGTAGCAGGACAAATATTTCACTTCTGAAATGAGTATTGTGAGGGAATTCAGTTGAAATACCTTATTTTTGTTTGTCTGCTATAATGCTAATTTGACATAGCAGTTCTCAAAACACAGCCCATAAATCTCTGGGATTCCAGAGTAGGTAAGTAATAAAACCCAAACCTATTTATCAATAAGCTTTAAGTTCAATAGAAGTTCCTCAGTGGAAAACTTTTACAGCTCCAGCAGATGGAAAAGGTCAAAGGAACACCAACATATAACAGAAGTTTCTAATTACTGACACAA
>NW_010561271.1:36993-55320 GCF_000687285.1 Phaethon lepturus | reverse complement strand
AGAAGAGGGGGGGGGGGGGGGGGGGGGGGGGAAGATTAATACCAAGAATCAGTAAGTATTTCTGTAAGTAACACTGACTTAAAGCCACCAAAAATCCCTTTTGAAAGTTCTCTCCTACATACAAAATACTGAAAGGTGTTAATTTAATTAGGAGTAATTTGCAAGCTACAGAGCCCTTCCTTACCCCAAAAAAGAACTCTTATCTATCTCCTCTGTGTTCTTCAGTAATTTCTAAATCTGCAAGTTGGTATCTTTACTGTTGTCATTACAACTACTGAATCTCCATCCTCCGACGTCTGAAATTACACTGTATTGCAGTAGTTCCATTTTTCCTAAACAGATACCTTCCTGTAAGGATAAAACATCCTCAACTGAAACGTCCACTTGCACATCTATGAACACAGGATCGTTCTATTCACTACTTTAACCTTTGCCATATGAATTTCATAGCACACTCAGAAGGACCTTCATTCATCAACCTCTCTCAGTTCAGCCTCGTTTTTCAGACTTCAAGCAGTTTGAAGTTCTGCAATTTATTCAGACACAGACACTAGCAAATGACCTTATTTTTAGGAGATTAGAGCAGACTGTTGGATCTTAGAAACAGTGACCACGGAAGCAACTGGTCCTTGAACCAGTAGCAATACCCAACTTCCAACACTCATCTCAGCAGAAGCTCCTACCAGGATTAAGAACATAGCTACCAAGTATTCTGCAGAAGTGAGACAGTACCTTCAAATTGTTGTTTACAGTGTTAAAAGACAGGTTTACCTTACTGAAGTTTACATGCCTCTATAGTCAACCTTACTTCCCCCTGTAGCGAACAGATAGAGATAGGCTCTTCACAAGCATACATTCACTGTAGTCAGTAGGGTCTAGAAAGCAACTAATCCCATCATGACATAAGCACTTAGGATGACTAAAACAAACCATCCTCTGGAGATACCTACCCCCTCTCCCCTGACAGGAGAAAGGAAACCAGATGACTTGCTTACACTGTACGTCTAACTTTCACAGAATTTAAATTGATGTAATTCCAGCCTTTGTATTATGCAGACATTTATTCAAGTCTCTCTTACTTTTTCTCAGTGCAAACTCTTCGTCTGATGGCTTCCGTTCTGGCTTGCGTTTGGGAAGCAGCTTTTTCATGGTTTTAGGGCTTTTACTGAGATCCTGTGCAGGGAAAGTAAAAATAAAAGAGAATAGAACGTCTCTATGATATTTAAGAAGTTTAACTTCTCAGATGTATACAGGAGTTACTAACTAAAAATCTTTTAACAGCACCAAAATTCAGTTTACTAATACTTTTTGGCACATCCAAGTTGCCTGAACTGGCGGATTTCCTCTCTACCCTTCCTCCAACTAGACACAAAGTCAGATACTTTATCTGTTCTATTTAACAGAAATATACAGAAAAGCTGCTGCAAAAGCATGCAGGCTGTTTGGGAAGAGGCAGGCACACATTAACACAGAGGGTTTTTTTCCTTAGCTTATGAAGAAACAATCCATTTCACTTCTCTACTTCGAAGCAGGTAAAAGAGGACCTAACAAGGAAGCTTGGCAGGTAGTATATTCAAAGCCAGAATTTGTAAATACTTAGGTCTGTTCTTACAAAGCTCTATAGCAAAAAAATACAGCAACAAACACAGCGTTTCTGCTCAAAATGTGATCATGCTAATTTACAGGAAAAATGCTAGGTTACAGGAACAAAAGGAATATACTGGTCTACCCCTTACCTTAAGGATATAAGACATCCTCTACAAAAATACAGACAAGAAAGTAAAAAGGTGAATGAGCAGGACAGACCAAAGAAGATGAAGACAGGTTTTGAACATCATTGTACGCTAAACACTAAAGATGATTGAAACTTTACCACATTGGAGAGTTTAGTGCCCTAAACATGAAAACATGAAGGTAATTTAATTTAAGTTACAAAGTGAGCATATAGTACAGCCAAACAGAAGAACCTCTTGTAGCAACTAAGCCTAAATACTAACCTTTCAACTGCAGATCACCCATCACTTTTTCCCTGTTGTTTAGGGGATTTATAAATGAATAGAAAAAAAAAAGTCACATACACAGAGCCACTACCAAAAAAAAAAACACCCCACAGCCAGGCCACACTGGGGCACCGTGTTTTGTGTACAGTTGGTAAGAAACTGCAATTTACACATCTACAAATAAAATATTTCTGTCAACATCTCATGCTTGCAGAATAACATGTTCCTAGGCATAACTGCACGATTCTTTCTGGGTCCTGTTGCTTCACACTAAATTACTACCACGAGAACACATAACAAAGATACTGAAACAGGAGATAACACCAAGCCACAGAGCATCCAATATTCTCCTCCTTACATACATGCAGACTTCCAACAGAAATCTAACATTTTCTATTTACAAAACCACACAAAACGTAGTGGCAGGACCAAATTAACCTACTGTCACCATCTCTCTGTGGTTAAAACTACCACATTTTATTTCTCTTGGAACAGATTCCTGTTTCATACTATATGCTAATTAAGAACTACAACAGCATCTTAAAATCTACTTTTCTTTGTTAATAGTAACATTAGCCATCAGATTCTTTCTAATATGAAAAGATTACATACATTTTGACAGTTACCTTTTTTAAAATATGCTATTGTTACCTAGTAACAGTGGCAAATACTAAGGAATCAAGAGTCAATTATACCACCACAGCTGTTTAGAATTATTTGATACAGCACTTTGAAGCACTGTAAGATCCCTTACCCTAGATCCTTTGCAGAGTGCTTAGCATGTAACTTACTTTGGCAATAAGCTTGGATGATCAATATAACAAAGGAATTGCTAGTTTGAAAAAAATAAGAATAATAATTTAAAAAATCTTCTTTATTAACTGGATAAAAAGTAGAAATTTGTGAAGCACCTGGGGGAGGCAGAGGAAGCCTCTCCTAACAAGTCTTAATATTTTCTGAGCTGCAAGACTAAATCCCTACTTGAAATAAACAGCATTCACTAGTCCATTACCATTGATTCAGCATTGGCTGTTAAATTATCTTTATATAAAAACATGCACAAAACTGTAAAATGGTGGTGTGCAAAAAAAAAGTTAAATTTCCAACTGTAGGCCTGCTACACAGTCATGTTTCTTTGTTGCTGCACCTCACCTCTTTATAACAAAGAGCTGCTGAAGGCCGTAATGGAGGCGCGGGCCGTAAGCAGCTCAGACTCCAAGGCTTGGGGGTTTTCGGAGGTTCCAGAGGTCCCCAGTTTATCGTGGTATGTGGAGTCCCATGATGTGATGGATGAGGGAGAGTGTGGTATGCAGGAGTCAGTGGTATTGGCTTGCTGTCTGAATGCTTGCTGGAGGGTGTTACTGGATGGGAAGGAAGCTGTCAAAGACACAAAGGTGATGGGAAGGAAAGCATATTATCGTAATAAAGACATGGTATCATCAAGGATTGTCACTTGCTATCTAGTTAGTGCTTCTGTTTATCACAGCTGGCCTTTGAAAATTTTTGACACTGAATTATTATTTGGAAAAGTGGAGCTTAAAGAAATTTTTTTTGTCTACCAGACAGAACACACACTAAAAAAAGAACAGCTATGAGCAGCCCTGCTCCAACTTCTCTCACCACTAAGGACGGAACTAAATTTAGATCCATTCATATCCAGTAACTCAAATGCAGAACCTAAAAGTAGGTACTTAAGGAAATTGTTTCCCCACAGCCTGTCAAGTACATTGCCAATTAAAACCTACCATTCAAAGGATACTTAAAAGATGGTGACATATTACTTTGTCAAAATAGAAAACATAATGATAATGTATTTTCTTTTACCCTGTGGAACTACTACACCAAGATCTAAGCATTTTATTCTTTGTTCACACAATTAAAAACAGAATGATCTCTTGATCCATTAAACTACAGTCATAACATTCAGTTCTTGTTACCAATGGCTAAGAAAAGTGTTTTACACAGTGGTATAAATTGCCAGACAACCTAGTTCTGCATACACTGCTTATTCACTTCAATTCAGAAGCTATTTCCTACCGTGTGAGATGGCACAGAGTGAGGTTTAATGCTGGGATTCCCAACAGTTGTGACTTTGGTTTGCTTCTGCAGATGATCCACCCATTCATGCAAATCTTGTTGGTTGTTACAAGACACTAGTATCCTTTCAATCATATTTCCTAGGTGACAGAAAACAGATGATGTAGGAAACCACAGAAAAACAACTTAGTCAATCTGACATGATTATAAAGACATTAATTTCCTAAAGTATTGTATCCCCTAAGTACTAAGAAAAAATTCTAACCTTTATTTTCAGTACAACAGCATCTCACTTTTCCATGTTGTAACAGACATTCCTGTCATGTATGTGTTCCTGTGCCAGGCATAGGAGTTCTACTTTTTTCCCCACCACTAATAATTAATTAAACACAACCTTTAATGATAAGAAACAGATGTAGGAGACAGGCTCATCTAGTAGCCTTACGCTTCTCCATCTTCCCCAGGAAAGCCTGCATATAGCCTAAAATGTAATTCTTGAGTCTAGGAGCTACAATACAGGAAAAGTTATTACAGTTCACTGATCTTCTCTCAGAAAAAGGCATAAAGTTGGTCTGAATCTAGTGCTAAAGCTGAGGCAAAAGTCACTTGGGAAAGCAATCTTAAGTGCAGATAATTTTAACTTCTGCAGTTAACTCAATTTTAAGCCATCACATTCCTCATCTGATGGCAGCTTCACAGCTATTATCTCAGAAGAACATGCACCACAGCTCTTTCCCTCTGCCTCATAGCACTCATGTGTGATACTGCCTTGCCACTTCAGAGGGTCAAAATTACTTTACTTAAATGCAACATGCTTGGAGGCAGGATTGATCCAGGAAATGAATGAAAGCATTAAGTCCCACCACGTGGGCCCTGCTCCCACTGTCCTTTAAATCCCCCAAGAAAATAAAGTACATGCTGAAACAAATGACTTTAACAGACAGAAATTACCCAAAGTAAACACAACGGCAACCACCATTATCAGAGAGGCTAAAGGTCTCTCAGGAAGAGGTGGACCATTTCTAGAAGGAAGCTCTTAAAGCTCTTCCAGAGTCTCTGGAGCTTCTTTTCTTCCAGTGAGTAGCATACTTTGAACTGCTTCACCATAAAGGACCTTGTGCAAGGCTACTGCCTCCATAAAATACAGAAATTTGGGGATGAATCCCATTCAAAGACAGTTTGTTAACTGCTTAAGACAAGCAGTAAAAAGCAGCTTTCAAGTGAGTCTCTGGGTACCTGCCTTTCAAGATTTGTATAATCACAGTATGTTCCAGGCTGGAAGGGACCTCTGTAGGTCATCCACCCAGCTGCTCAAGCACAGACACCTATAGCCAGCTGCCCAGGACCATGGCCAGACAGCTTTTGAGTGTCTCCAAGGATGGAGATCTCTCCAGGCAACCTGTGCTAGTGCTCAGTCACCTCCACAATGAAAAAGTTTTTCCCTCTGTTCAGATAGAACATTTGATCTTTGAAATAGCATATCCTGGAATAAGTAGTAACTAAATATATTTATTGTTAATACCTGATATTTCAAATGCATTTTTATGGTTTTCACTGTCTTCTAGTTTTGTGATAGTCATCCCTGTCATTGGCAGTTTTCCCTTAAAAAAAAAAGCAGTAACACTGAAGTTAAATCCAAAACACACAAAAAACATTACCAAGTAAAGAATATATAAACTTAAAGCCCTGAACAAAGACATACACAGTAAATTGGGAAACATACAAACACCAATGGGTTTAAAAACATCTAAAAATCCACACAAATACCTCATAATGGAAGATTTTATTATGTCCAACTTCTGCAAATGGCACCTGTAACTTCAATCAATCTATTTGATACCTATGCAGGCTATGAAATCCATACAAATGTAATAGTGGCCACTCCTCATAGCCTCAGGTTCTTGGAACCAAGACCTTCAGGGTCATCAATATTACATGATTAGAGGCAACGATGACTCCTCTTCAAGCACACTTGCTTGCAAACTGTTTGGTTAGCTCTCAAAATAAGGTCTGTGGTACAAGTAGATTTAGAAAGGAAGATTTCACTAAACAAATGCATCAACTATTTACTGAAGATTTACGTCTCTAATAACCCCACTACTAAATTCACTCACAGAAATATTTGGGGAAAGAAAACAAAGGCAGTAAAAACACCTTTAGATTTGTAAAGTTTCAGAAGAATATATTAATTTTGCAGAAAGTAACTTTCATTTTAAACCAAGTCAAGCTGAAAAAAGTCAGTTTAGGGTAACTTTCTGACCTTTTTTCTTAGAAACACAGAGAATAAATAAGGCTGAATGTTGTCAGGATGAAAGAGTTTCCCAAAAATGCAACTTTATTGTTAAAGTGCTTTAAGACAGATTCTCTGTCCTCCTGCACAGAAACACTATTCAGCACATGCTGGCAAAAGTGCAAATACTACGTACTGTGGAACTTTGGCTCCAATGGAGGGGAAAAGCTAACCCTTCCCCCCCCCCCAAAGACTGCAGAATGGACAAAGGTTTCTTAGAAACTTGGAAACTACAAATCACTTGATATTCTGTATGCATAGAGCATGCTCAAGCCCAAAATGCCGAAGAGAAAGGAAGAGGTTTTTTGCAACAGCTTCCACACTGAAGGAAACATGGTGGCGTCATGCACTACAACGCAGCCTAAAATTCTCTCTTCTGTTTTTCTGTGTTTGCTGGTTCGTGAATAACACAGCATACAGCCCACTGAAAGAGAGGTGCAAGAGCTGCTGACGTAAGTGAAGAGGGAATACAGGGATACACCGAGGAAAAGTGACAGAACAAAGATCACCTGAGCCACATGCAGAGAAAAAGTGCTAACTCCGCAAAACACAGAGAAAATGGAACTGAATCATGAATCATTTATATTCCCTTTCTTTCAACAACACTGTTAAGCCATCTGGTAAAGTATGGTTTGTGCCCCTTGTGACTTCCGTTTACCACTGCTAAAAGTTGTCCCAATTACCTCATGTACCAGATACCAGCATTATTAACCAGAATCTCTCAAGCCTGCTGATAACGGGAATATTCAGAAACACAGGGAGGGCGTAGTGTAGGATGCTGCCTCCAGTGGCATTGTTTCCCTGGAAATGACTGAGGGAGCTGCATCATTTTCTGCCTGTATCCATCCCTGTTCTGAGACAAGAACCCCAGAAGAAAAGTCCAGGTGGCCCACATAACAGAATCCAGACACAGACAAACAGTGATGAAATAATTTTGCCTTGTTGTAAATATGTAGTCTTCAATGTTTGAGAAGTTCTCAGTGTTGGGAAAATCATGTGAGAGGTTATGAGGCAATTCAGAGTTTTGCATTCAACAGAGGGTTGGACAGCTAGGGCCACAGCCATTGCAGAAACTGAAGATGAATGCATGGAAAATTACTTATTTACTGAACAATGCTGTGCACTTGGGGGACAAGGAGGGAAAAAGGAAGAAGAAATATAAGTGATGTACAATAGGAGAGCAAAATTAAGCCTGACAGATTCATTGTTTAATTATATAGTTTGTTAACACACTGAATTTCCAGTCAGTTGCCTCCGTAACCAGTACACAAGAATCTGCCTTTGTCAGGAATTCTGGATGTGCCACTTGAGATAGAGCTCACCTGCTTTTTCTAATATCTTTTTCCCATCCATGTTGGGATAAAGCCCTGGTCAAAAATTCTGCAGAGCAGCACAAATCTAAGAGAAACTTGATTATGCGTTTGAACCACCTAATGCAACACAGTCTCAGACAAACCCAGCTACTACCAATGGTAGGCAAGATATGAATCCAAACAGAATTTTGTAATTTAATTGCTCTTGAAGTCACACAGTCTGTGACTGGACATAGCCTACCACACAGGAACCCCAGTGACTACTCTTCAGCATTGCTTCATGGAAGACGAACCACTGCTCAGGAGAAAGAAACTGCCCAAGAGCCTGATTTACAGAAGTAGTTACAGCAGGTGAAATCTCTGGTTCCTTTTAGAACTTTTGGTATTTTACTGTGATGTCTGGAAACCACACATAAATGTTCAAGTAGTGTTAAAGATTTCAGAAAGTCACTGACTGTGCATTTGCTTTAACTTCACCTCTCCAGAGCCTTTGAAACTACACACCCGGTATGCAGGTGCTTCTGTGAAATGTGTCCTCGAGCTACAGGGGAGCCACCCAATTGTTACTGGCCCTCCTGCACTACAGCAGAGCTGCTCTATTTCTTTAGTGGGGAAACAGGCAAGAAGTATTCAGCTGGGAAACTTGGTAGAGAGCTCAAAGACCATGTCTACCAGCAGCAAGTAGGGGGTTTGTGAAGTGAAACATCTGGTGCTAAGGACCTGAAGGCCACATTATATGCATTTTGGGTGGTGTTACATGGGCTAGCTCTAGGCTGGGGCCATGGACTGGAGGCCACTCCATGTACTTGATCTGCTCCAGTAGTTGTAGTTCAGAGTACACCTCCCAGTTCAGTTTCACCCAGAGGGAGTCCAGTCTGGGAGCCCTGAGAGTACTTCTATACTGTGACTTAAATATCAGTAAACAGGGAAAACTAGAAGAATAATTTCAAAAGTGCTCTGCTGATTCAAAAATAAAACACTAATGTAGACACATCTAAAGAAACAGATGATAGCAGAGCTTAATTCACCCCAACGCAAGCTTAGGAGTGCCACGTAATTTTGGTAAGACTTGAGCAGCAGTTGGAAGAGCACCAACAAACCTGCCTGCACAACAGCATCATCTTCCTATGTAGATCTGAAAAGTTACTGATACTTCTTCTCATTAGCTACTAATGAAAAGATAAAAAAAATCTTACTGATAGTCACAGCTACAAAAATCATACCCAGGCTTCTAGTCCAGAATTTTATAAAACAGATGACCAGTTCTTATTGCAGAAATTACCTTTTATCTTTATAAATGCAGAAGCTTAGTAAACCTTCCAAATTTTCTATGAAATATCCATTTAGAAAAAATCCCCCCCCCCCTGCATTTATACACATATGTACATGTATTACTTTACCTGATAGATAAACCCACTCATTCTCGGGCTGGCAGACAACATTAGCAAAATGTTAGGGAAGAGAAGAAGATACCTTTCATTCTTTTCCTTACCAAAAAAAGAAAATGAAAAAGTAAATACAACATCACAAGCCCCCTCCCCCCTATTTCTGTTTTATATTATTTAAAAACTACCATCAATGTTACAACTCCATAATTACTCCACATGTTCCTGTCAAAATTAACTCTCTACAGAATTAAAAAAAAAAAAAAAAGTCAGAATTATTTGATTTTCCATTTGAAAAATACTAGTAACACATGCCTATTCTTCTTCCTGGAGAGTAAAGCCTAATATTTTAAAACAGCAATTGTACAGCCTGGGTGAAATACTGACTTTGTTTAGTATTGTAACAACTGTTTTGCCGATTTCAGCAAAAACAAAATTACAGATTGGATATATTTCTTAACATAATTTAGATGGATGTTGTTACAGTAATATCAAGGTCGTGGTCTCTCAAATTGGAGAGGTCAGATTTTTGCATGATCTTGGATTATGCCCCAAAGCAGAAAGAGAAAATCAAAGAAAAGTAATAATGCTTATATGTGCAATGAAAATACTCATTACTTTACTATGGTTTTAATTTGCTGGTTTCACTTGTGAAGTTGTCTTTTGTTTTTTGTTTTGGGGGTATTGTTGTGGAAGGAGAAGGTTTACTCTTAATCTACTGCTATAGACAAACAATGAAAGAGAGAAGCATCAAGGTATAATGTTTTAATTTTGATGACAAAAATATATCCATTAACAGAGCCACCATCTCAATCTCAAGCATCTTTGCAAAACAATACAAGTCCTTACCAAGTTATAATGTTTCTATCTGTTTTTCAGTATAAGTGTCTATATTTTAAAAAAGACAAAACCAAAACCAATTGCTTTTGCAGAAATGAAGCTGTTCTATATCTAGTCAAAAAACTCTAATGCTATGCAGAAACCTCTAGAAATCCATTACAATTGACATTTTAGCTCATGATGAGAGTTGGGAGTGGAGGTGGTGTTTTGTTTTGTTTTCAAGACAAGAAGAGACTCGACTGCAGAAGATGCACTATCGGCTTTATTGAATGTTATTTATTTTAACACCTAACAACATCTGAGGGAAAATAATCAGGTGACAAATTTTGAAATATTCAGTTCCATAAACCCTTTTGTCTTTCTTCATATTCATGGACATCTTTGTTCTAAGGGAGGAAACTGACTGAATGAGGTTGCAATTCAAAAGCCCTCACCAAGTTCAAAGCTTCATTGATTATACAGCAGAACAGCTTACAGTAACAATATGTCAGTAATCTGTATAACACTTCCTTTCTTTTAGCACTTGCGTTTAAGATTAATTTGAACATTATTTCTGGCAGGACAACTTTTTTGGTGTGCTTTGTTTGTTTGTTTTTAAAAAATCACCCCAGACTTCACAGTATCACCTTCAACTTTCCAGTATCTCTTCTTATTCTGCTTCTCCAAAACCACTTGATTCTTAAGCTTGTATTTCAAAATTTACTACTTGAGCTAAGTGCCCAAAACGAGGAAAAAGCATGCCTCAGACACCTTATAATACAAAACTCCAAAGTTTTTGTTATTTAAAACATGCTGCAATAACTGCTATGCAAATTGATCCTGTAACATAACTACACATAGAAAATCCTGTTTAATTATGCACTTTGAAAATAGTCCTGCAAAATCATCTTATGATGTTTATAACTGATGTATTTGGTTACATTTCAGTAAATTTTACAGATGAGACCATTCATCTTCAAGGAAATTTATTTCATGATTTGTAATAAAAGCCTTAGACCAGTAGAGAAAAATTTTAGAAAAAATTTAGATTAGTATCTCTGAAGCATTCTGTTTATTGCTGGTGCATAATGATTAGAATTAATTTTATTCAAAATAGAAAGAAAGACCAACAGTAAAGATGAGAAAGACATTACCTCACTTCCAGCACACTGAATCATGACCTGGGACATGTATATCACGTTGCCAAGTGTTTTAATATCCTCTCCCTCCCAACAACGGATAGCTTCCGTCAGTATTTGTAGTTCAAGTTCTTTCCGTTTCCGTACTTCTTGACATTGTGCCTAACAAACACAGGGAAAAACACCACCTCTATCAACTCTATCAATTTGAAGCTGGTTAATGGTAGTTGTGCTTGCAGTACACAGAGGACAGTACCTAACTGGAAGCGTTTTCATTTAGATGACGATTACCAATACTTGTTATAAAATTAGTTTTGCTAACTTCAGTATTATTACTTTTCCTTTCAATACGCTGCCTTCAACGACCATGCCAAATTCATAGTCATAGCTCTTTCTCAAATTTCTCCTTCCTTTACATTTTAAATTTTTGTACTTCCAACCAAAACTGCCTAGGCTCAACAGAAAAGAACACAGCTGTCATGAATACACATGACTATACAACAAAGCATCTTTACTAAAAAGAGCCATGACAACTGTACAAACTATGAGTGTGTATAACCTCATGTTCCTATTTCTAGTAAATGTCTCCAGCCTGCTCTACAAGCTGTACTCCCATTCATTTCTATTTTTCTCAACAAGAATTGTTTCCTCTTATTTGTAAATCACCCAACAGAATGAGATCCCCAAACCTCTTCTGAACACAGATAACACTAAATTTCTGCTTTAAAAGATAAAAGACAGAAAGTGCCAGGTTACCACCAGCACACACTAACAGGAAACACAAAACATTACGTCTATTCTAACTGAGATTGCATTAAGTATACGCTTACTGCAGTTGGTTTTTAAAAGACAGTAACAGACAGCTCATCTGTTCAAATTAGGCTTCCTACTCCAATTACTACTAGAAGTTTCGTATCTTCTGAACATCACTGGCACCTTCCCCTTCATCCTCCTTCCTGCAACTCCAACGTCATTCCCCTAGAAGGAATGCACTTTAGAAAAACCTCAGAAAATACATTCAGTTGTTGTCAAGAAGTCCTTCTTCAGGATACTAGTTATGCTGGAGCTAGCGGAAAGGAAGACAAAGCATGAGCGAGAGGGCAGACAGGTGCAGAATGCTTGCACGGCTCTTACACCAACAGCCTATTTGCTGTAACCCCCCAGCAAATTACCAGCTCTGCCCACAAACAATCAATTTCCAAGATTTCAAGCATTTTATACAAACATTTACAAAAAAGCTTCACTTTTTTAAAGCCATAGAGGGAGATGAAATTAGAAAACATTTTACTTCAAATATATCATGTATTTTTTTAATCACTCTTACAGAAAGATTTTTGAAGGCAGTCATGGATTTTTGAATATCTGGACGATCTGGATGATAATCCTAAAAACAATGGAGAAAACATACAATAAAAACTTTCATTCTAGTAAAAATTAATAAAAATTTTTAGAGGCTTAACTAAAAACAAATAAGCAACTCTGTAAAATAGAAGTTGGAGATCTATATGCTCTCTTTTCACAGCCTTCTTAGTCTTAACATCAAACACTGGTGGCTTGTAGTAAAAATGAAGAGTCACTTATAACATTCCTACTTATGCTTAAAACAGAGTCAAGAAAGTTTTACAAGACCGAGTGGACAAGAGATTTTGAAATCTTAATAGGAAAGTGTTTATCTTAAAGACTTTTATTTGGCATGTTAACTTTGTCACAAATTAGATTCCTTACAGATTACCATGTTCCACTGTCACTGACTGACAAAACAAACTGTGTGACAAAACAAAGACCCATACGCTTTCTACTTCTCTCTCTCCTTCACACTCCAGAAATCTAACTTATAAAATACAAAGGCAGAAACAGTAGCTCCTCAAACATCTTCCCGTATTAGAAAGATCATTTTTGGACAGTGTTCAGTAGAAGCCAAAGGGACTATTTTGGTGACATGTTCAACATGCTGAGGTCCTAAGATGAGAAGTAACACTCCTACAACATAAAGTAGTCTCAAGTAGTATGCAGAAGACACGTTCAATGTCAAGTCATCTGAAGACCTTGCAAAACCATTCTAGGAGTGAACATTAGCTTCTCTGGCTAGTTTTACTTTAAACGTTTAGCTACTACAGGAAGTTTTACTGCACTAAGTTTCAAACCATTGCAGCCCATACTTTAGAAGGCTGATGGAAGAGCAAAGAAACGTAATTTTGGGTCCCATCATGTTTGACATGTACCTTTAAAATAATTGTTGTCAAATCATCATTAAGCTGGAACATAAATGCTGATAAGATATACCTCCATGTGCCTTTCAAGTTCTTTGAGTAACGTGGGGTATTTATCCAGACGCATAAAAGGTTTGCTGAGGCCCGTGGTCAGTACAAGGATCCCAGGGCTGTTGGCACCTTTCATCTCCATGAATTCTCCTAGCTCCTCACTGTGTACACAAGATGTTAAGCAAATTAAGATCAAATTACCAAGACAAATAAAATTACATTGGATTCTTCACTTCAGTCTTTCATCTACAATGAATTTTGCCAATAAAACAAAGGGCCAAATAAATCAAAAAGTAATTCAAGTACAACTCAGGTGCTGCAATCAGTTTCTGCATTAAAGAAAATACAATAACAAAGACATTTGCAGATTTGTGGTCCATCAGGGAACAACAGACCGACTGTTCTAGGCAACCGATGCTCAAAGACAGTTCCTAAATGCTACCCCATCAAAGCAACAATTACACAATAAAGCCATTTGCACTGTGTTTTATTACTCAGCTCTTTATTCTAGTAAAATGACATCTGACCTTAGAGGTGGCTTACACAGGTAATACACAAGCATAAATGGGTCAATGGTTTCATACTTCATCAAGCATCGGTATTTTTAAGGTATCAAGCACTAATGGGAAGACACAGAATGTCTTCTGGACCTTTTTTCCTCCCACCCTTACATGTTTAGTGACCTCATCTCAGACACCCAAGGTGTTATTGCAAAAATGACAATCTAACCAACAGCCACACAAATGGTAGACCATAGTAAAAATAATTACTATGCAATCTATTCTCAAACGAGTTAAGAGTTTCACTGAGGGTGTACTTACAGAACACACTTGTTTCGACAGTAAAGCTACTCTAAGAAATCCATGCTCTCCAAATATCATGAGCTACTACCTTCCCTATCCAGGTAGTTTTTTGTATTTGAAGCATTTCCAAGAACTGGCCCAGCCCCTCAACTTTTTACCTTAACTCAGTTAGAAAAAGCAGTGCACATCCTGGGTATTTCAAGTCTCTTTGCTATCAAGGAAAGTTAAAATAGCTACATTTTCTGCTTCCTTATAAAGCATAGGTTTCAGAGGACTATGGTGGAGGACAAACTTTTCTCCAGTTTAAATGACCAGGAACAAAATGAGCCCTCTTCATGGGGAAAGGAAGGTATGGCAGCATTTCAGTCAATTTCCCGGCTTCAGAAAATGTAAGTTGCAGAAGAATATGGGATTCTAAAGACAAAAATCTAAACAAAGGAAATTCAGAAAGCTGCTTATTAAAAAGATAACATCTTCTAACATTCAAGCTGTGTCATTCTAGATGTCTGCAGATGGGGTTGCTCAGTTTTGAGCCCTTGTTTTAGTAAATTAACTAGTTCTTCAAAAAACCCACAACAAAATATACTATTCTCATGTGACAGTCATGTCAACTGTACTCTAAGATATACTGAAAGTCCTTTACTTTCTACTGATTAAAAGCATTATGCTCCCATCAGTCAGAATTACTACTTAAAAATTTTCTTCCCCTCCTTGGTTATTGGCATAGTCTCATTTTTCAAAGGAAGCCTTAGCCAGGTACCAGATTCGGTACTTTTAGTAAGTGTAAAAACAGTGTCAAAAATCAAACAGCAATAAAGGAGGAACACTTATAATATATGGCCACGTTAACAAAAATGGCAAGGATCTCGAAACCTAAGGCATAGTGTTTCCATGCAGAAGTGAAAGCAACCTGACCTGCTTAATATCCCTAGGGGAAAAACGCTGATAAGACACTGCCATAATACACATGCTCAATCATCAGTGAGTCATGCTATATAAATGCATTACATAGATTAAGACAAAACAGACCTCCCTACCTCCCCCAAGACTCTCACACACACTCCTTCCCATTTCAGAACAAGTGACACTGCTTATTGATGTCATTTGTACATTATATGTCCAAACAGATGAAAAGAGCAGAACAAGAACGGGAACCACGACTTTCCCATCCCAGTATAAATGCTTTACCCACTATCCCACCCGGACCTCTCTCCTCCCAACTGCTAAAGCTTCCCCAAGCTCACAGAAGAGAAGGTACTTTTCCACACAATTTACTCCCATGTTTACTTGTCTTCAGATTAATTCATTGGTATTTACTACACTATCTTGCTTAAATATATCCAGCACCATTTCTGAATTGTCAGGTCTGACATAACTTTATACAACCTCTTCCAGAACACTTCACCCCCACTGTAACCAGGCCCAGGCACTCCTCAGTGCATGTATTTGTACAGTTTCTGCTGTGTGTGACTGCAGAGGTGAGAAAGCGGGTGAGGGGATTTCCCAGCATCTGCTTTGTGTTTTAAAGATGCAAAGAGAATGGCTGGGCATCCTTGAGAATGCCCACAGCTCCACCAGGCAGACCTTGCTACATCCCTCTCAAGTGACATGTATCAGCAACTCCAGGCCTCCTATAATCAGCTTGTAACATAATCAAGTTTTAGCCAAAATTAAAACCCATTGAAAAACCTCCTACAGTACCTTGTATGAAAAAGTATAACAACGCAACACAGATAAATCTGAGTCCTCTTCTAGCTTAAATTTAAGAAGTAGAGCTGCCCAACTCTGAATACCTAGAGCCTGAAGACCTAGTTCACCTTACACTTCCTTAGTCACAGACCTTACTCAGCATAAAATCACACCAACTCCAGAACTTGACAACTGATTCTGGTGGCACCCTAAGCAAGACCAAGTCTTCCAACTCATACTTATGTTGGTTTTACAGTGTTACAGTTTTACAGCGTTCATCAAGGATTCAGGCTAATTCACGGGAACATTAAGCTAAATGCCTACAGCGTGGGGGTACATCCTCTCCTGAGTCAGTTGGAAGCAACTGTTTCCAGAAAGGTGATGGGATGAACAAAGGAAGATACAGCACAGAGTTTCCCTTTAAATTTCAATTCGCTGTGTATATGGCACTGATAATGTGTACACCGCTGCTTGCTTTATCCATTAATTCTCTCTGTAAGCACTCCCAACCATGTCAGCACCGGAAAGCTAGACTACATACCATAGACTACACCTCTTGAGGAGATGGACTGCAAGACAGGGACTGCAGGAGCAAACTCTCTCCCACCGTAAGAGAAGATCAGGTTTGAGACCACCTGAGGAACCTGAACATGCACAAGTCTATGGGATCTGATGAGATGCGTCCCAGAGTCCGGAGGGAATTGGCTGATGTAGTTGCCAAGACACTCTCCATGATATTGGAAAAGTCCTGGCAGTCAGGTAAAGTCCCTGGTGACTGGAAAAAGGGAAACATTGCACCCATTTTAAAAAAAGGTAGCAAGGAGGACCCTGGGAAGTACCAACCTGTCAGTCTCACTTCTGTGCTGGGAAGATCATGGAACAGACCCTCCTAGAAGCTATGCTAAGGCACATGGAGGACAGGGTGGTGATTCGAGACAGCCAGCATGGCTTCACCAAGGCCAACTCCTGCCTCACCCACCTAGTGGCCTTCTAGGATGGAGTGACCACATCAGTGGACAAGGGAAGAGCTACTGATGTCATCTATCTGGATTTCTGCAATGCCTTTGACATGGTCCCCCCCAACATCCTTCTCTCTGAATTGGAGAGATATGGATTTGATGGGTGGACTGTTGGGTGGATGAGGAATTGGTTGTATGGTTGCATCCAGAGGGCAGTGGTCAATAGCTCAGTGTCCAGATGGAGATTGGTGATGAGTCTGTAGTTGCACCAGTAATATCTTCATCAATTACATCAACAGTGTGATTGAGTGCACCCTCAGCACGTTTGCAGATGACACCAAGCTGAGTGGTACAGTTGACACGCCTGAGGGACAGGAGGCCATCCAGAGGGACCTGGACAAGCTTGAGGAATGGGCCCATGTGAACCTCGTGAGGTTCAACAAGGTCAAGTGCCAGGTCCTGCATACAGATTTGGGGCAACCCCTGTTATCAGGACAGGCTGGGGGATGAAAGGATTGAGAGCAGCCCTGCTGAGAAGGACTTGGGGTTACTGATGGATGAAAAGCTGGACATGAGCTAGGAATGTGCACTCACAGCCTAGAAGGCCAGCAGTCTTCTGGGCTGCACCCAAAGCAGCATGGCCAACAGGTCGAGGGAGGTGATTCTGCCCCTCTGTTCCACGCTGGTGAGACCCCAGCTGGAGTCCTGCATCCAGCTCTGGAGCCCTCAGCACAGGAAAAACATGGACCTGTTGGAGCAGGTCCAGAGGGGGGTCACAAAAACAGTCAGAGGGATGGAACAGCTCTCCTATGAGGACAAGCTGAGAGAGTTGAGGTTGTTCAGCCTGGAAAAGAGAAGGCTCTGGGGAGACCTTCTTGCAGCCTTCCAGTACTTAAAGCGGGCTTGTAGGAAAGATGGGGCCAGACTTTTTAGCAGGGCCTATAGCGATAGGACAAGGAGTAATGGTTTTAAACTAAAATAGGGCAGATTTAGACTAGACATAAAGAAGACATTTTTCACAACGAGGGTGGCCCAGGTTGCCCAGAGAGGTGGTAGATGCCCCATCCCTGGCAACATTCCAGGTCAGGTTGGACGGGGCTGTGAGCAACCTGATCTAGTTGAAGATGTCCCTGCTCATGGCAGGGGCGTTGGACTAGATGACCTTTAAAGGTCCCTTCCAACCCAAAGATTGTATGAATCTCTGGTACTTGATGAGTATCTTAATCTATTTTATTTTAAGCAAGAGACATTTGCTACAGGAACTCACAGGAAGTAACCATTTAAACTCATTCTTTGTGTTTTGTTTGCTTTAGCCAGACACACAGCCCCTGCTGCCTAACTTCATCAACTATTCCCTTTTACAGTATCTGCTATTGTTACCCATTTCAGGCAGCACAATCCATATGCATATCTATGCAGCTTCTCTTTTCTCCCAATATACAGTCCATGCCCATAGCAAATACCACAGGCCATTCAATTTAATATTGTTCTAAACAATGGTAATTTTTGCCTTCAGGTTGTAGAGGCAAATAAACCCAAACCATTCCTAATTACTTGGGCCATCTCCATGCTGCTGGGTGCATATAAATGCATTATATAAATGGCATTTGCTGAGCTATCCACTAACACAAT
>NW_010561271.1:27196-36962 GCF_000687285.1 Phaethon lepturus | reverse complement strand
CAACACCACCTTCTGTTCTCCCCCCCCCCCCCCCCCCCCTTTTTTAAAATTTAATGCCTCCACAGTAGGAGGAATACTGGTTGCCATTTCACCCACATTCCCACTTCCCATTTTCATTATCACTGTTCCATTTCTTCACAACTTCAGTATTATTAAACAGATGTGCCAGAAAACAGGAAAAAACCTCACCGTAGCCTGAATTAAAACTGACTACTTGGAAACCTGAAATAAAAACCTGATATTATCTTGTTTTTGCCCTCTACTCTGCAATGCTTTTAACTAATGCACTCTGTGGTTATGCAATGTTGTGGCCGTTTCCAAGCCACTCGCTGCTCTCCGATACAAGATACCCAGTTGTTTATCACCTTTTTACTTAATCACAGTATAGGAACCTACAGAGCAAGTTTTAACCTCAGCTCACTTGAAATGTACACAAAGCCCTGAAAAACACGCTTAGCAATGGCATCATCAGGAAGCCTTTTACACGGAGCAGTGTTAATAGGTGTAATTAAAACTGAATGATGTAGTTTTCCTCTCAACATTCCCAAGAGGACAGTGTTTTCTTTCATATACTTCCATGCTTCCCTCTGACAAGTTTTGAAACGCCAGCTTGTTCAACCTCTAGTAGGAACATGCACACACAGACTCTTACAATACAACAGTACCCAAAATTTTGCCCGAGCAGTTCCATCATGCAGACCCTGTTAGCAGTCCACTCATGCTAAACCAACCTGCTAACTCTGCAGCTTTGCGGAGATAAAAATATGCAGCAAAATGGACATTACTTTAGCTCAAAGCTTAAAGTGAGCGTCCTTCATTTATTCACAAGGGATAAATACAATACAGAACATAACAGAAAGGTTTACTTTCAATAAAATATGGGTGGGTTAAAACATTGTTTGAATATGACAACAGTTCACAACTGTTTTTATAATTACTAGCAGCTTAAAAGGCAGTGGTGTTAGCTTAAGAGCGCAGCTGCTTTGCCAAAGACAATGGCTCTTTCATGTCACAATTTCAGTTGATGCCTGCAAGTACCACACTCTCCTAGGCAGCATATGCTAAATAAAACTCCGGCCCACAGCTAAGCAGTACGTTTTTAAAAGGTATCATTTAGCTAAAGAGGAAAAACTTTTGAACAGTAGAATCATCAACTTAATCTCAGCTGCCTAAATAGCTTTTCAGAGAGAGGCGACTGACATTTGAATTCACTACTGGAGTCATTTTACAGACTAAAATGCAGAGAAGCATATAAAAGTGCTGTGCTTTATTTATCCTGAAATCTCGAGCTGAACAATTCTCCCCATTCCAAACTACAGTTAGCTCACAGCATGAGATATTTTAAAGGTCACCATAAAAAGTGTCTTCAAGCCCTATTAATATATTCAAATCTTTCTTAGTACAGCTGCCTCAAAAGCTGCAAATCAGACTTGGGGGGAGGAAAGAAAACAAGTTCAGATGTGCCTACAGTAACAGAAGGAAAAAAGCCATTTAAACATGAAGAAGGCACATCCAGGAACTAAACGTATACATTTAAAATCACAACTTACACTTCTGAAGGAGGTCTCTGTTTGTAATAGATGGAGCACGAGCTATCACTGCTGAGGGGTCTGAGGACTGCACACAGGCACCGCATTTTGAGAACGTTGTGGCACAGCTTGGCTCAGCAAACCCCTCAACCGCAGCTTTTAATTTCCTAGTGCTAAACTTCCCAGTCAAACTCCTCTCCCGGGGAATGTTGCTCGGCGTATGACATCAGCCTGCACACTTGCAGGCTCAGGGATGCACCAAAGTGGGGGAGGCACAAAGAGTTTTCTGACTCAACCTCATCTGTATTCCACGCTCCATTTACTCAGAGTAATTGTGATGTTTCAGCTCCACAAATTTTATTCAGACTGCTAGGTCTGTGATGCAAGTGTAGAATATGCTTGGGACATGTCTAGAAGAACAGAAGAATCTAGCAAAATTAATGTTTGAACAAGCAAAGATTTGCGAATGGCTTTCTTCCAGCTGAGAACTGGCTTGACACTTGCCACTTCGCAAAATTTAAAAAGCAGACATATAATACTAATATTTGGCTTGCATTTCATGAAATTAATTTTTTTTTGAAACATTTTTCTTCCATTTTGTTTTAAAATAAACATGGTGGTGTTTGAACAAAGTAAAAAAAACTCACCACCCCGCCGCCCAATTACATACATAATGCTGATTACACTGGGTCTGTACTCCCTGTATGTCTTCAGAAGAGTTTTATGTCTACTGATCAGCAGAGCCTGTTAAGACTTTTTTTTTTTTCATTATGTTAGCCACCCTTCAGCAAGTTCTACACTCAAATAGCTTTCCTCTTGTCATTTTGAATATAGTCCACATAGTCCACATGAAGTCCCAGCTTCTGTATCTGCTTTTTTTTTTTTTTTTTTTGGCTTAAGTTTTTCCTTGCACTGCACTGAACTTTGTGGCTTGTAACCTTCCCCAGACAGGTAACAGCTCATGTTCCTGGGCCTCCTTACTCCACTACAATTACCCATTTCTGTACTTTGTATCCAACTGGGTTTTTTAAATTTGAGGGAAATCCATTCTTCCATGCCTTAGTTTGCTCATCCTTATTTCTTCTGTTACTAGAAGGGAAGCGTATGTCCAGGATCAGAAGCACACGCAGGAACCAATGCTACTTTGACTAAACACTACACGCTCAAGGCAGTACTACTGCTCTTACCAGCTAGCAAAATTCTCTCTTAAGATGATACTGTATTATTATATTGGATGACCTACGCTTGGACTTGAACCAAGGAGGTACAACTGTTACGGAATAAAGTAAATAAAACAAGAATGGCATACAGTGGCATTATAGCCACTATGAGAGAAGGGGACGAGAACAAGCTAAGAGGCAGTGGTGGAAACATGGACAACACTAAGCTCTGCCAGAGCCATCACCGAGCTGTACCTGGCAAACTCTACCTCTTCAGCTCTAGCCTGTGGCTAAGACAATTACAAGACCCAATGACAGACTTAAGGAAAAATGACTTAATTCTTCAAAATTCTTGATTCATTACACAGAAAAAAATGTTAATACTGAGAAAAAAATATGCATGACTCTGAATGCCTGAGACAAGAAGCACCTACCAAATTTCAAGACTATATACAATTGGAGAAATTATGCTAAGTAGCAACTCTAACACCTCGATAAAACTTACAATGCCACAACTGGAATGAAGATAAACTATCTGTTCCCAAAATTTATAGAAAGATTTTTTGTGTGTGTGTGATTATCAGAGGCAAATACAACCTCAGAAACATGCAGCTCTGGGACCTGCAACTCCTGTATGGGCTGTATTACGTTTTATTCCCATTTCCACATGTTCACATACACTCAGGTTTCTAATTATATATTAATTTCAATAGTTTGACTATTAAAAATTAACTTAACAAAACGTTTTCAGCTTTGAAGATTTGAACATGAAGGAACTCTCATTTGTTAAGTAATACAATTAACTCCCTTCACTCCTATTTATATAAACACACACATATATGAATATATATGGACATAGATGTACATATACACACACACACACCCTTATTCTATTATAAAAGCCTCCATGTTGCTGCTTCATATGATCAAGAAGCAAGCAACAAAGAAGAGAAGGTGGAAACACAGGCTGGCATTCATACTGAATGGCATTAAAAAAGAAAAAAGTCACATTCCCATTGAATGCCCCTTTTAAATCTCCAGCCCCATCCCAAGTACTGCCATTTAGAACAGACTTCACAAAATGCTATTCAAAAAGAAGCTTTTGACTAGAAGTCCAAAATAATTCTGCATAAGTTAATATAATCAGTTTTTATGTATGCATATGCATACACACACACACAGATTCTATACCAGGCATCAACGACATTTTAACAGGTATTACAACACTGCTTGAAGAGCCTGCTTGATACTTCAGAAAATGACATATAAAAAAACCCTCATGTGTAATATTCTATTAAACCAGATGACTGCTTACAATTTTGATGTTACAGTGATTCAACTGGTTAAAGAAACAATACAGTTAAGGCTTCAAAGTGATAGCAAATTTCCTTTAGGTTGCATTTAGTCAGTGACAGTAAACACATCAATAAAACTTGGTTTTTTATTCTATAAAACATACTAAATAGAGGTAAAGTTTCTGATGTTTCACCTACAGCAATGATCTAGGAGATTTTTTAATTTCATTTTTGTTGATATGGTTCCCACCAAAAGCAATGAACTTAATAAACTGCAGAAAATACTAGTAAGAATCTGACTTAAAATTATCTGCTAGGTTTTCTATAGAAAGCCTTTCAGAAGCACAATTAATGCATATGTGTTCAGTTTATGAAGTGCACAGAGTGCATGGCAAGAAATAATCTACTGCAGACAGTAAGAATTTATGTTCCAAATCAAATCACTCCAGACTGTTCCTTTTTCCTCTCTCTAAAATGCTACTGAATAGCACAGCTCTTACAAACATGATATTCAAATCCAAGAATTCAGCAAACATCTATTTCTCTTCCATATTTTTGCTGGTATTAAAACCACATATAATGTTTTTGGACCCTCTGCTAAAACTATTACCATAAAACCAGCCAGCAAATCATAATCATCACCATTTCTTAGAAGTCTTAAATCTCCGTCTTTTGACATCTCTGAAAAATTCCAGTTCAATATTAATCTAATATTAACTGCAGTGTAGCTCTTTCATTATTACTACAATCATGACTATCCTCAAACTTCAGAGTAATTTTTACATTAAGGTTTATGAGGGATGCTTTTACACAGTAAAAACATCTCAGCTGAAAAAAGGAGACAGTTCCGAGTATCTTCTTTTTCTTCATGCCTTCAATCCATTTGTTATTCCTGGCAGAAGAGTCTCTTTCCCCCGTCTTTAAAACAATGTAATTAAAAGCCCTCTGGCATTGTGAGAGAAAAAGGTTCAGAATTGCTTAAAGCCACCTTCCCATTTCTTCATGGCAGCAGTCTCAAGCAGACTTTTTAGTCAAGTCACTTGCTACCTACAGCAATAGTGTTCAAGAAAAACGAAGGGCTTTGAATAATAAAATAAAGGTAATTAAAAAAAAAACAAGCAGCATTCACTTCTTTTGACTCATGCCTGGCAACACAATAGCATTAAACAGTAAGCTATTTATCACAACTTCTCTCCCCTTGAGCTATCTCTTATAAACAATACAATTGCTTTGAACTTACTTCCACATCCAAATTACTTAAACTGCTCTATGATACTTGTATTGACTCCACCAGGATTTGGTATCAAGCTGACTTTACAGACTAGAAGCTGAATTTGTCTTAGGACAATGTATGCAGAAAGTAACACAGAGGAGAAGAAATGCTTCTCTTCTCCATTTGCAGAACAAACAGCTTTCCTTCCTTGCATTTCTGTCATGGTTTCTCAGACATGGTTATTCCCTGTGCTTTCCAAGAGTTCTGAAAGTTATGATAATCCTTCACAAGTATCTCCAAATCCTAAGAAATTTAGATGGTCACTCTGCTATCACTTGCCATCTATAGAGTAAATCCCAGACCTCTATGTGGAAAGAGCATAAAGGCACAAACCCAAAAAAATCTAAGCCTAGTATTAAAAACCCCATAGGCTTGGATCACCTAAATATGTCACCATTTACAGAAAGGGGTACCAGAAGTAGGCTATTTGAGAGAAAGCAAACACTAAGGGGTTTCAGTGGGCATTTTAAACATATTTTGTCTTAATTTTAATTTGTCATTGCTTCTGACAAAAAAACACCTTCTTTCTGCCTATATTGCAATGTGAATTTGCAGCTTGATTTTTTGAAGTGCAGTTGGAACATAGTTACATGTCTTACCAAATACTATGAACTATCACTTATGTTAGTAGCTAGAAGGTTTTTTATTTATACTATTAGGAGTAAAGCTCACAAATGTGCCATATATTGTTGCTGTTAAAATAAAATGTGAGTTCTTGGAAGAAGCTAACACTGTACAAAACACAGCAATTATGCTCCTCTGTTTTGGAAGGGTTAAGACCATCCAAAAAAATCTCTACTTTGGTCCATCACAACAAGACAAAAAAAGGTGGGGAAAAACACAATAGCTATATCCAGCTAGAATTTGTCCCATGTCTAACCTTCAAGAGAAGGTCATGGTTCTGTCCTGTGCCACAAGCAAACATAAATAGCCCCAAACTAACAGCTACTGCAGCATCTGATCATCAGGAGAATACACAGGACAAGTTTGTGAAAGCAGATGACTTTAATCAAATGCTGGCCTCAAGTCTCTTCCCTCAAGGTGATACAGGGCCTCTTCTATGCAAATTCAAGGTCAGTCCCAAAGCTGAGCAACCTCTATTACATTAACTCAGCATCCTACTTCTTACACACAGGAAATACTGATCTTGTAAACTTGAAAAGCACATACTCCTTTCCTACCACTCAAAAGTAAAGCTAAGGGTATATCATTATAAAGTTAAGTACATACAAATGTACAGGCTTTTACAGGGCTACGTTACAATTGACCAACTGTCTATTAGTAATCATGTCAATTTTGCCATAATTTCACAAACTTGTTTTGATCTTGACATTTTTTAAAGAAAGATGACAATCAGTACACTGTTTTACATGCTCGGAGTTCAGCATGTGTTCTTTAAATGAGAAAGTGCTCTCAAAGAGTTGACAACACATTGCCAAAAGTGACAAGCTGGTCCTGATCACATAGAACAGCTTTGTGTTACAGGTTTTTGTTTGTTTCATAAAATATACTGCTATTTTTTTTCCTTAAACAAGTTCTACCATACCAAATGCATGTCAAATGCGTGTCAAGAGAGACATCACAGCTTTACAACACAAGTATATTTTATGCACTGTTTTGTATCAGACTTAAAAAGCCCGCAAAGTAAACATACCTGTGTTCTGTGAGAACATTTACTGCTGACGGATGGTTGGCACAGTATGCAAGGTATAAGCTTTTCATCTGTGGCATCAAATTTAGAAAACATCCTCCAACCCTCTGCTGAGCTTCAGGCAACCTAAAAACAGAGTAATAAAGATAACATTACTCTAATACTGACACAGAAATAGACTAAAGCCTGGAAAAATAGTGTATATTGGGTTTTTTTCATTTGTTTTGTTGGTCTGTGTGTTGTTCTGTAAGATCAACAGATTTCTGTGGTCACTGACCAGCAACCAACAGCTTTCTCTTCCTTCTTTACAGCTCATCCTGTAACTGCCAGGCCTGATTATGCCACCACAGTATAGGCAGAATATGGTACATACCTCTAAGACGGTCATTCAGCAAAATTTTTTGAAGAATTAGTGGTAACTAGTACCTTCTTTCAGAGTTTGATTTTTAGTCAACATACCTATCAGTTAGAACAGTTTACTATTCACTTATATACACCATGCCAATCTTAAAAGCAGTATTTCAGCACTTAGATAAAAACTTGATGGAGTGGCAACAGGATTCTCTACCCTACACCAGCAGAGATGATAGGCTTAAAATATTCATTAAAAGATCCAAGTACCATATTAAGCTCTGATAGCACAAATAGAAGCCAGTTACAGAGCAGTAACAAGCTGCTTTCAGACAATTGTCACTCATCTTGCTTTTTAAGGACCATAAAGCACTTTTATGTTGGTTTGTAACCGGGGCAAGACTGCTGCTTTACCACCATCAGTATGGAACTACTTTCTATAACTCATACTTTCTTCATCTTTCATGCTCAAATGCACCACATCCGCTAAGTAGTGAAGGAAAATTTCACAATTCTGTTCAGAAGAGCATGTTTTGTACAGCATAAAATGGTGCTTAAAACAGCAACCTCAGTGACTTTGGCAAAAAAGATGACTCAGCAAGAGAAACAGTATTTAGAAGAAAAGCTTACTTTCACACAGTCTTGGTGAACCTAGTCTGTTTTGATCAGGTTTGCCAGAGGAATATACACACATTTATTCACAGAAATAAGGGGGACCAGATATGAAGAAAGATAATATGAATATACACAGTGTATTTTTCAAAAGGTGTTAGCAGAAACAGTCATCTCAAACTGCAGTAAGAAAATATTTGGAGTATAAATATCCAAAATTGGTTGTGTGGCATCAGCTTAGAATGGGTACAATCAGCAGAAAGTAGAAGTCTGACTTCTGATTTTGCATCTGTACAATCTGGGGGCAGGGGGGGAATATGTGACCTTCCAGTCTTATTCTTAGTATCTCCTTAAGCTGCATACTTCATAAATAAAAGTACACTCACATACTTTAAAAATCTAAAACAATTTTCAATCTAAATACAAACTGATGGGAAGAAATATATACTCTAACTAGTCATGCTTCCTTACTGCTACCATATCACCATTCTTAGAACCACTCAAAAGTATCCATACTAGAATTGGAATAACAAGTGAATGATATCATAAGGGTGCTGGAAGGGATGAAACCCTACTACTTTCTACAGAGCAACTCCCACTTGAAGGGCTAAGCCTCTTCAGCAGTAGGTTATAAGGCCAACAGCCGATTGTATAACCCACACTGAAGTTAACCAGAATATGGGACACTAAGTTTTCGGCAGGGCTACACGACAAGCTTGTCCCTGATGCCTTGTCTAAACCCACTGTACAACATGTGCAAGGAGATTAAATGCTTCAATTTCTCCATACATTTCCTCTCCTTGCATAAAGATGGCATCTCCTCACATAAATATGCCCAGTCTTTGCTTCAGCCTGTTTGCAAGATGAGACAAACAGTGGATTTTGTTGTTGTTACCATCCATTTAACTACTCTTAAAACCAGTATTCCACCCTGGATGGAGCAGAATCCAGATGAGTCCTCAGTAAGTAGTCAAAGTTAGCACAGTCAAAGGGTTTCATGCTAACATTAGTTCCAACAATTCCCTCTGGAACAATACTGTTTTGTCGTCAAGATTTTCTGCGATTGTCCCGAACATGTGCATAAAGTCTCTAAACACCAATATTTAAGCATATTCCCTCTGAAAGAGTGAGAGATGCTCCCGTGAACTCCAGCAGAAAAGAACTGTTCAGCTTTCCAGGAGAGCCACTCCTCCAGGCAGGGGATGTTCCCATCCTGCTCACACACAGTCCTCTGGTCCTGCTCCTTGGGTTTGCTTGTAGTAGTTAAAAGTTCACCCCAAAAAATACTCCCCCAAATTTCAAAACAAGATGTCTGTCTTCCTGCTAAGCTGTACAGTCCTTCTGTACGGTGTGGGAAGACCTACCCAATATGAAGTCAAAATTAAGTGTACGGGTGTTCAAAACAAGAGGGGAAACACACATCCTTATTTGACAGCAACGTTCATTATAGACACCCAGAAAACGACACCTGAATCCCCACTTAGCACATCATGCCAGATATACTCTGATCACATTATCGGCACTCCTTACATTAAAGGCTAGGGCCTGTATTTTATTCTCTGTATCTTCATTTCTCCTTCGAAAAGTTTAAACTCTGAAATTTAAGTGCCTGCTTTTGCAGGTATTTAGGGGAAACCCAGAGGCACTCCCCAGCATATCATGGGAATGCTATTTTTACAGCCTTCCAAGCAGCACATCCTGCCTAGCAGTTGGTCCCCTTTAATAAATGTAAGCATGAGCTAGTAATACATTCTTCAAGTAATAGATGCCACAAAAGTCTCAAACTCTGAAGACATACTCAAGGAACATAACTCAGTATTAAACAGTAAGAGGCCCCAATAAACAGTTGCTGAAAATGGTTAAATTGTCTTTTCATACTGTAGTGCCGGGGGGGG
>NW_010561271.1:13997-27148 GCF_000687285.1 Phaethon lepturus | reverse complement strand
GAGAGAATGAATTATGGCTGTTCTCACCAAGTGGACATCTGTGTCTTCTCAGGCTGCTGCTCTTTTAGCAGAATCAAAGACTGACATTATTCTCTCTTACATATTGCACATGCATTGCAACTTCATACTGCACATTCTTTGTTGAATTAAGATAATTAACAGACTTCATGACGCGGTGGCAACTCATGCCCTTTGACTTTCCTAATCTATGCACTAGTTGCAAGTGTCCTACTATTTTTATGGTAACAATTAAGTGATCTGTATCTCCTTTAGGCTTCTGAAAAACAACAATTTAACGCCTATGACCACACCACATAGAACATTTAGGAATTAATGTGTTCAGTAAAGAGCATAGGTACTTCAGAATTTATTCTGAAGTTGTCATCCCAATATTCTCCTCATATTTAATACTTTAATGAAAAAGTAATCACATATAAATATAAATATTAATATTTATACACATATAAATGATAACTTCAGTTATGAACAGGCCAAATACATGTTTTAATTTCATTTACAGAATTACAGAACCATAACAAAGTTTCTGTTGTTGTACACATGGCTAGAGGCATCATCATACCACTACATCTAACTACCTAACAGATTATCTGCTTGTTGGAGTTACATCTGATAGCTATCAGTTCTCCTTCTGCAGACTTAAAACGGGTTCCAACTGCCTAATAATTTGAGAAAAGAAAGCAAGAAAACACCTTGTTGCTCAATCATACTTATTTTAAGATTGCAATCAAAGCCAGCAATCAGAACTGGACTGAAGCTTGACTGACAGCCAACAGAGAAAGAGTGACATTACAGAATATCTAATTATGTCCTGCGTATTCTGAAGAAATCTGCCTTAGTTTCATTGTCAGTTGACATTACAATGTTTTGCGGAAGGCTGTGGAAACTGCAGTGAATCCAGACAAATTTAACACAGACTAACAGAGGCAATTTTAAAAGAATAGTAGGTAACAAAATGTCACCAGCATTGTACATTTTCTTTGTGCAAGGAAAAGATCAGATATTCCCAAATGTCACTTGACTGTGTGGTTACCGTAAGAGTCATGCAGCAAGATGTCCCTATACACACACAGACACACACAGCTGCAGAACCTGCCACAAACTGGTAACTTTCAATTATGTGGGTGGCATTTTCTGTTCTCCCCCATCTCCTCCCACACAAAGATAAACAGCAGAATTTGCTGCCCCTCTCAGCCTCTTGAGGGAGCAATGATAAGTTTGCTAGGTTTGCAGGAGATCAGTATAATGTCTTTCTTGAACTTAAAAGCTGATAGCAGAGAAGACTCTGGACAAGTGAAAGTCTGCAAAAATTAAGGGATAATTGTGATTAATGACTCCAAGGGATGTAGTTTGTGAAGAAACATGAGATTAGATGTTACCTCCTCAAACTTCACAGTTAACAGGGTTACTGAAACAGAGGGGGCACTTCGCAATTTTCTGAGCTACTGTTTTCAGAAACAGAGGCAGTACTCAACTTATTCACAATCCATAAGTCTAATTTTCAATGCTCTCTTCACAACCATACCTTTCACTATTTGTCTATTGGCCTTACCTCTCAGACACCAGTTAATTTGCATGTTTGTCTCAGGCAATCTGAAGACACTGTGTTAAAATTCACTTAACATTGATAGCCTTATTTCTGTTGATACTCACAATAACTAAAAGCAAGGGAAGATTCTGGGATAAACCTTTAACAGACCTAATTTGTGTCTGCACTCCAAAAACAAACCTGAAACACTTACTAGTTTTGGATTACATGTAAGCAATCCCCCTCTTTTTTTTTTTTTTTTTTTTTTACATTCCCATTCCACTCCAGTATCATCCCAGAGAAACAGGAACTATCTGCTTGCACTCACAAACAGAACAAGATAAACACCACAGTTACTGTGACTGCAAGAGTGGGGACATGAGGGAAAGAAAGGGCAAAATCCAGCTATGGCTGTTATGGAGCAGGGATACAAGCCTGTGATACTACCTAAAGACAGTCAATGCCTTCAATTTGTTAAAGAGAAGATTATACCTAAGCAGTCCATGCAGGCTAGTGTCACCAGCCAGCCTGTGTGTGGTCCTCCTCCCCTCCTCCCAAGAAGTACAGCCATAGACTGACAGCGTCTATTCCCAGGTAAACGGAATAAATTTTTTTTGCAGCAGGCAATCTCTGTTCAATCTCCTGCTACAAAAATACCCAAAGAGCAAAGCTTCCAAGAGAGCTCATTTAGATCAGCCCAGAGATCACCTGATGGACACTGACTTCGATCATTCAGGGACTCCTCTGCTGTGTGAACCACTGCAGGACTAAGCTTCAGCACTGGATCACAGATCTGGAAAGAGACCTAGAGCACCGGACCACTTTCCATCTTCAAGAGACCAGAGCATAGAGCGCCCTTGCTCTGTTTACTGTCAGAAATCCACCCTTGTGCAACTGAAGACTCCGTCAGCGTCTCTCTGCCTTGTCCGTTACAGCTCTTTTCCATCCATCAAAATAAAGTGCACTTGAGGCTGATCAGTCAAAAAAAGCATGCTTTTGACACAGATCAGCCACAAGATTCTCACTCATTGCTAGACAGACTTTCGTACACCACTTTTGGTAAGTGAAGAAGAGAAGTCAAAAAGATAGAAGTAACGCCAAGCAAATCTGTCCAATGGTGCTCAGCATCCAGGCAGGCAGACAAGAAGTGTTCCAGGCTTGTGACAGACGGAGTAGCCCAGAGGAGCACCACGGTGATACTGCAATAGAGGCCAACCTGGACAAGTTCAAAGAGGACAACCTTTAGCAATGCACCAGAAGAGCTTTAAGGTTGGGACTGGGGTGGGAGGGTGGCACACAACCAAAACCAAACCATATCCAACACAACCAAAACCAAACCATATCCAAACAACTCTGTCCCCAAATCCACTGTTTTTAAATATTAAAAAAAAAAAAAAAAAAAACACACACAACAACACACAAAAAACCACACAACAAAACAAAAAACCCAACGTTTAACAACATCAGGATTAAATAAGCCAAGTGGTGCATGCAAGAAGAGAAAAAGCACCAGGAAGTTTGTGTCACTGAAGTTCATGCCAGGATTTGTTAAGGGAAAACTCAAATGACAAACTGACTCAAGTGTGGAATTGAAAAAAAAAAACAAAACCAAAAACACCCCCACCCCATTCAACTCTCACGCCCAAGAACAGGAATTTGTCAAGCAACATAGGCTGGCACCACTACAATTGGCAGGACATTGGTATTTGGTCATTCCGACACGTCAAGTTACAAAAACCACCACACCGGATGCTGCAATATGAAGTGTCGGAATGATGGAACTATAAGCTCTCTGCCAAAAATAAAATAAAATAAAATGATAAACCTATTTTCAGACCAGGAGATACTCTGAGTTTACAGAACAGGTTCACCAGCCAAAAAAACATGGCAAGATGACAAAAAACAAGGCAGCAGTGCAAGCATTCTTCTACATGATGCGAATTATGATGGATTATATTCAAAACAGGAGGAAGCTGGATGCTCAAGCCAATATGCTATGATGAAAATTAAACTGAAAATACAAACTTGGCATGACCAGCGTTATTTATGGAAGTAATACAAAACATTTGCAATAACCATTCAGTAACCCTGGGGCATCACTTCCTCTGTCCACCTACTAGCATCCATTATGTTCCTAGTTTATTACACAGCTACATTTCACTTGGCAGGAAGAAGAAAAAGGACAATGTAAGAAGGTGCTTTAATAGAGTGTAAATCAAGGAAGTAATTCTAAGTAAGTTTTCCGAGCTTGAAGCTACATTATGGTATCACATTAACCTACATACCAAGTTAAAACAAAGCTTGCATTAATATTTGTTTAAAAGCATATGCTCGTCCACTCTTGTTTTTAAGAGCACCTTAATCAACAGTTTTAAAATGACAGTCTCTTCATGCAAGGTACTTCATTTCCCTAACTTCTCTGATTCACAGAAATAAAGTCACAGTAACAAAAGAATGAGACAACAAAGCACAGTGACAAGAAAAGAAAGGAACCATTTAAATATGTGGACAAACAGTTATTCTTGGGGATTTAGACACTTAACTGATCAAGCCTAACTTGCCAGAAAAAAAATACCCTTCTTTCTCAAACAGAGGGTGGAAGAAAGGCCATTTTAGGAATGTTTCCATTTCACTGCTGAATGGCCACCTAAACTACACCGTCCTCCTTTCCATTCTCTCCAGTCAAGTTGACTAGCGGCAGAAGAGAGGAAGAGAAGCCAGGTGGTAGGAGGACACGAGATCCCAGTTCAGCAGCAGACCCAGACATACCTTACTGCCTAGGGGAGATGCAGCTTATACTTTGTCATGACAAAGCTTCTGCTTCACACAGAGTAGCTCAGAGGAAAACCGGAAGGAGAGGTCAAAACAAAACACTCTCAGCTGATCTCAAGATCACTGCTGTCAAAAGAGGTATTTTCTTCTCCATCCAAGACATTCATTCCTTCTTGTGGCCAAGTACTCCCAGCAGACTGAAACTTGTCAAAGCCCTCAGTAGCAATTCAAGTGACTAACTTGGCAGAAAACAAATTTGGACAAGCAAGTTGCCGTAGCTCACTGTGTGGTCAGACGAAACCAGAACATAGGACACAACTGAGGTTAGGAACAGGAATTACACTTTCAGTGAGTTTCAACACTAGAAAATTGTTAGGACAATTCATATGTGATAGGGTCACCTTCTTTGCACCCCAGAGTGCTGAGGTATAAGCTGAAATATACCCAGCTACCACGTCAACCTAACCTAACCTATGGAAGGAGGACAGGTGTCTTCATCGCCTTCTTTGTGCTTCTTGCTTCCTATATGGTACAGTACAGGCGTTGAGACTAATTTTTTTTTAGTCGGATTGTTCTTTCTGCCTATCCTACATGCGTCTCCCAGCACATTCTGACAACCACCATTGTTCAGGACAAGAATACCAAGTACAAACGTTATCACACAGGGTTCTTCAGAGTCGCTTTCCCCCTCCTCCACTGTTCCGTCACAACATAAGCTCCCTTTACTCTTTCTCATACTCTCTTAAGGAAAGACTTAAAATTCACGCTTCTAAAACAAAAAACACCACTTTCTCTACCACGTCCCCACTGGTATGCAATTGCATAATGGAAATTCATAAATTGTTTACAAACTATGTCAGAATTCCTACCGCTGCAATTGAGCCAAACATCTGTTGCTGTATTGCTGTAGCAACTATCCTTGAAGTGAGAGGAACATGAAAAACACACCCAAAAAAATCAAAATCAACACCCCCTCCCCAATTATCTCAAACATCAACATACACAACAAGTAAAATAATAATAACAAAAAAATAGCTGCTTGTTAGAATTTTACAGTATCCGGTATGCAGAGTACTTACTTTGTGCATTCTTCTAAAGACTGTACAAGCATTTGCTGGAAAGAACTTATTTCTTCCAGGTTTCCCATTAAGTATGAAGTATTGGTCGAGTTTAACCTGGAGCCAAGGTAAATAAAAGGCATTTAGGTTTGCAGTTATTGACTAGTTGTGCTTTAATAAAACCTACAACCTTAAAAGAAAATGCTTACTGGTTCTTAGATCAAGGACCATACTGTCTTAGTCAGCAAGCAAACTGGATAAAAGCAAGCCCTGCCTCGAGGATCTCACAATCCACACAAGAAAATGCGCATTAACATTGAAGTTGAAGTTTTGGCCACATAAACCCTCCCCAATGCACAAGAGATCTTAAGCTTAATTTTAAAACACCAAAACAAACTCACATACTTTTCACTGGCTTGTAACGGTCGCAGGTAGTTTGAAAGCATTGTTTGTAGCTCCTTAGCATATTCATTTTCTGTTTCTAATATATTTTGTAGCACCTACAATAAATGACAGTTGCTAATTGATATTTTTAAGAGATACTTCAAAATTCTCAAATTTCAGAACATACTAAAATATACTCAGCACTGGGAAAATGTAAATGAAAATTTCTACATTAAAAAAATTAAATACCAGCAAGAAAGGATTACATACTCTATGTAATGAAATTCACAGAGAAAAACCAAAAAACCACTACATACATGATAAGCCATCAAAGCCATAAACTCACCACAAAAAAAAAGTGGTAAGTTAACTGGAATTTCACTGCACTTGAACTTTTACCATAAAATTTGAGAGCTATACAGAGTGTTCTTCCAAAGCTAGGGGTAACTATTCCTCCTATGTACTTTAAAACAGTCAAAGATGATCAGAGGTTGGTAAAGCACATCAGAAGTTGCAAGACAAATGAATAGTGTTTTCTCAGTCTCAGTTACAACACACAACAGCTAATCTTGCTAGCAAAGTGTTTACTTATTCAGATGCGCTCTTCTATCCAGAAGGTCTGTATATTAACAGATATATAAATATTAAGTAACTGTCAACTTTACTTAGTAATATGATTACCATTGTTACATTCTTTTTAAATGTGGCTGCCTAACCTTCAGCCAAGAGTGCACGAACAGACACTACCATGAAAAAATTACACCAGATTCTGATGTAAAGCCAAGAATTTATAAAATAAAGCACACACTTGTTTTTTGGCTGAATATAAATCAAACAACTGGAATACTCCCAACTACATACAAGAAAGCATTTTACTGGGCCTTCTCCAGGGAGTCTGCTTTAGGATATCCTCCAATATATTCACATCAAGTTCTACTGTGCTTCTAGAAGGCAAATTACTTTTTGCCTCCAAAAAGTTAATGATTTAGCAAGAGAATCATGAGAACTAAATGTCGTTCAATGAATACAGCTGAGCTTTGAAAATGTTTTGCTATTCACTGGTCATAAGCCACGCCACAAACCTTCTCATTTTGCTACATACCATATTTGTCAAGCCTACAGTAATATCTCATTTCAGCATTTATAGTAACAACTGTAATTGAGTGCATTATTCACTGTTGCAGTCAATACTCTTTCTTAGGAAAGAAAAAAAGGCATTCATTCCTAAATGCAAACCTGATGAAATAACTTTAAATAGTTCAGTATGTCAACGGAGAATTCACTGTTCCTTTCATTGGTGTCATTGATTCTGCTTATTCCTTGAATGCTTCTATTCATTTGGGGGGAGAGAGAGAGAGACCACTTTTGAGTTCATTCTTTTGTTGGAAATCTGAATCCTGAACTGAAGATTAAAATGTCTCCATTCTCTGCTAAACACTATGACAGAAGAATGTCACAGGGAAAGCTACAGCTACTAACTAGGAAACTACAGCATAAAGTACAACACAGGTACACAAATTTTTAGAAAGTTGGTTCTTTGACCACTTAGACCAGAAAAAAGAAAGAAAAAAAATTTCCATTTATCACAGCACTAATTAAACATTCTCTTACAGATATATAAAACAAAGTCAGTCAACAGTTAAAATGGAAATGCCAAAGTACTTATGATCCACGAGGTTCAAAACTAAATGCAAGACCAATCTTTTCCAATATGGCTTTTCCTACAAAAACCTCACAGCCCAAAATCATTACACAGCCATTAGTAGGGAAAAGGAGACTGAAAGCCAAGGACAAAAACAGAGTGTCCTGATGAAGCACTGAATATCATTAAGTCATCCAAAGATAAAAATCAACACATTTCCTAGAGATCCTGAAAGGCTGCACCACTGCTCAACATTCTCAAAGACTATTTCCATTCTTTGCTATAAACAGCTGTTTCAAAGGCTTGAAATAAAACTAGTTTCATGTTGGACAACTCCATTGTTTTCCTGTGCTGGTTTGGATTTTTATTTGAGGATTTTTTTGCAATACAGAGAATAAAGGATTGGAGGAATAAGACTTAAAGGAGGAGAGAAAAAAAAATAGGAAAGCTTAAAAACTAGAATCAGCAACCTGAGAAGTTACTGGAAAAAGGAAAATAAATGCAATTGTAAATAAAACTCTGCTTCAAAACCTATGCAGAGTACTAGATACACTTACACTGCTCTATGCTATTTGAATAGTTCACAGTGTTATACAATACTTTAGATACACACATAGTTTTAAACACTTCCCAAAACACATTAAATCTATTTCCCTTTTTTTAATACAAGTACAGTTTCCAATGCATACAACATTCTTTTACTCTGAATATCTTTTTAAAAGAATAATCTTGCTTACTTAGCTTTAAAACATCAGTTCTGTGAACTCTCTTCCAACTTGACTTACCTACCTCACAGAGAAGCTATGAGGATGAAATGCTTGGACTGTGCTTTGAAGCAGTAAGTAGTCAGTATTGCAACTCAGTGTTTTGGCAGCAAAGCACCCTTACATTCCTCATATCCACATCTCTCCCGCATGCTCTAATAATCACCTTTCTTCCCTTTCCTGCTTTCTGTGCGTTCTGGCTGCTGCAAGACCCCATGAGACCTCGAAGACCTCGTTTCCACAACTCTACCACAATGTTTGCACAGATAAGACCGGGTACCAAAAGAGCAGCACTGAAGTGGCAGCTTTTGCAATCCCTAACACTGATGAATGGCAGGCACAGACAACTGAGCTCACACAGCACAAGCTCTCTCAATCACACGGCATGGAAAATTCAAGCACGGTTAGCAATTCTGTCACACAAAACCCCAGTCATTTTCCCTAAGGGAAAAACTACCACCCAAAAAGGGATTTTAAGTGACCTACATGAAGCTGATCGCCTTCCAAATCAGAGGGAGAAAAGGCAGACTTCACAGCTACGCTTGGGCATAACCCTGTAGTACATTCCTGTTTTATGGCAATAGTATGGCACTCAACTGAAATATCACATACTTCAGCAAAATGGTGATCAATGTCTCAGTTTCCTGGATCATGAGAATCTGAGAGATGAACCCCTTAAAACAGGCCCTTGTGTGGTGCTTTACATTGCCCCTCTCAAGTATACCATCTCTCAAGGGTCCTCAAAAACTTTTATGAACATCAGTAAACACATACTCTTGACCCGACTTCAGAAGTGTAGCCTCAAAAGGAGTGCTTATTTTCCATCACTTCTCAAACACTTAAATGAAAACTGAGGTCATCCAAATACTCGTACTATGGAGAAAGTTGTCCGTTTCTTTACCTGTTTTCAGAACAGCTACTTAATCTCAAGGCAATTGTCCTATAAGTGGATAAACTTTGTGTCCAAAATAAAATTGAGTTTAAATTCTCAAGGGATGAACAAGCAAAAATAAAACTCAGAGTAAAGCCTGCTCCGTCTTCATGGAATAACCTGCCATAATATGCCCACTTCTTCAGTAACAGGTTACTAAATTACTTCTACATGAAAAATGCTTCGTGCTTGATCATGAGTCCGGTTCGTATTACATACTGCTGTAGACTTTTACCATTTTATGGAGGACAAGACCTCGTAGCACTAGTCATTCTCTGCTACCCTGCATTCCCAAGCCAGGCAAAATGTAAGCATAAACCAAATGTGCTCTGTCTTCTCAGCAACACCTACTGCAAGGTGCAGCTAATAAAGCACACTGACTAAAAGGTATGTGATTTGCGTTATGAACTTCATATGGAGCTCTGTAAATCCATAAAAGAACATGTTTACAAGGGACTGAAGAACAGAGGAAAGCAGTGAAAGCAGCCTCCTCCTTTACATTAAGCACCTTTCCCTTAGCCTATCCCAGCCCTTCTCCCAGAAAGGGAGATTAGCAGAACCTCTCCTACCACTTCCTGAACTTACTCTGAACTGCCCTTTGATTTTGTCCTCAGTCCAACAAATGTACCCACAGGTACTGCCTGCACCTGCACAAATCCTTCCCTAGGAAAAACAGCAATAAATAATTAGGAGGTTTACAGGGTCTCAGCACATACCTCTGTGGTGGAAGATAGCCACAACGTAAAAATAGCAAGCAGTCCCAGAGTACCAGCCTCAAATCCTGCTTGGTTCTCAAAAGAGCCTTTAACACAGATTTTAATGCTTATTCTAACTCAGGCTACATCCTTTTAGCTACCAGTTGCCAAAGGTTTACTTGGAGCTATTCTGTTTTCACCTTATAATGCAATTGAGCCCCTAGTAAGGGCAGTCTGATGATAATACTTCTAGCACAGGCAAGTCCCATGTCTGCAGCTTGTGTATTAAGACAGAACAAAAACTCAACTTGCAGGTTAAACTGCTTTCACTTCAGTGAGCGGGCTGTTGTTTGTCTTTCTTACATGTAAAAATAATTACATATTTAATAATTATTAAAATAATTATTTTATAGTTATATTGCCATCAGCAGGACTTCGTATTTTTCAAGAAAACCTAGATGCCAGCTAGTCTAATTTAGTTTTTAATCACAGCAGCAAAGTCTTACTTCTCTGAAACAAAGTGCACACTACAGCACATCCTCTCATTCTTTAAACAAAAAGAATAAAATGGTGATCTTCTATTTGCCACACTGTGGAAAAATGTGAAAACAAGACAATTATCCAATTCACTGCAGACAGAGTTCAGAATAGCACTCTAGGGCCAGTGCTCTAATTTTTAATATATATATATATACACACATACATATATACATACACATACATATACATTATACATATGCACACATATATATACAAAAAAAATTATGAGCTGGTCATTTACACTTCCTCCTCCCCAAGGTAATTTATCATCAACAGTTAATAAATAGCTAGCAGTCAAAACAGTGGGAATCTTATTACATCAGTTTAGTGCACCAAGAAAGGTTATTTTTGATCTTGCTCATGTGCAACTAATTCCAAAAGTAGGTATGATGGTCACTAGTTTCACTTTTTTTTTTTTTTAAACAAACTACTTTAAAGGCCAGCTATAGCTATCTGTTTCCCAAAGGATATAGTAGCTTGAGTCTCCATGATTATGGTAATAGGTTATCCAAAGAACAATTATAAGAGACATACAAGCCAAAGGTGATATTTCAAAACTGTATGCTCTTTTATAAATTAACTATGGTTTTAGGATAATTCAAACATTTGTTTCCTGTTATTTTCACTAAAGTACACTATCAACCCCAAAAATGGCCTGTATTACTCTTACAAAGTAAAATATGCAACCACAAGAGTCAATTTTGGACACAGTCAAACTGGAGTTTTAGTTAAGCCCAAATTAAACAGCTGCAACTCTTACTTTTCATCATATTAAGATCTATTAGGGAAATCATAATATAAGATTAAATGAGGCATGTATTTACCACTGACTTCAAAAAACAAAAAAAGTGTTCAAGAGAGCTGCCAATTTATTTTGATTAAAAATTAAACATAGATACAGATTAAATTTAAGTAAGAGCAGTCTTCTGCCTAGTGAAGGAACTAAATCCTCGCTTTGCTACATTCACTTCAGTCTCTCTGTATTGAAAAATGTAGGTTTTAACATCAAAAACAATAGAGAAGACATATTTGCTACTACACACTACAGCAACTTTCAAAGGCAAAGACTATAAAGAGATACAGTGAAAAACAAAAAATAAAAAGGAAAACTATCCAATATTTTGTTGCTGGATGTACCACAGTAAGATCATTACTGCCTGCAGTCTGAAGGACGGTGTGCCTGCACAGGTACTTTCCATTGTGACTAGCAGGTATGGGGTGCAATAGCCAAAGAATTGCAGCCCTCCCTTTACCATGGAATTATGGCTACCGGCAGAGGCACCCAGCAAGCTGGAGGGAGGAGCAGAAGGTTGCTTCATCGTTTTCAATTAAGGGACTATATGCAAAACTGCTCTGTTCTTCCAGGTAGTTGGTGTTATTCATGCCACAACCGCAAAAGATGAAAGCATAAAATGATGCTTTATAATCCCTGCTAAAAACCGGCAAATAAGACAGTGACAGCTCCTTCAAAGGGAAAGAAGCCTTGTGGTTTCGTTTTACACCAGCAGGGAGCAGTGGTTAACAAAAACAGTAAGATGCTTTTTGCTTCCCAATGTTATCTCCTGTTAGTAAATAAAGGATATTCAAAATGGTTACATTAACACATTTAAAGACAGTTTGGTGTGCTTCTTACATGCATCTGCTAAAAAGAGGTCTGGATACTAGGTTAAGAATTCCTGGGGGCGTGTTTTTAAAAGGCTAACTCTGGCTCTACTGCTTTCACTGTGAAAGCTATCCAGTGCTAGGCAGAGGCTCCCAAAGTTAATAATTGAGTTGATTTATAAGCATGAATACAAAGGAGCCAAATTAATTCAAAATGTTCAATCTCTTGTCCAACAAAACGGACAAAAGTATTCTTAATCATTTTAACACAGCAGAACTCCATTAATTCACAAGGATTGGGGAAGACTGCATATTTGGGGGATAGGAGAGAAAAGGGAAATTAACAACTAGCAAAGCAAATAAAATGAGCATAACATATTACAGAAATGCCTATTATTTACTCACTTCAGACTCCAATTTTGCATCATGTTTAAGAATCCGTATGTATGATAGTCTATTAACGTAATAATGATCATGTTTATATGAGAATTCACTAAAACCCCTATGGAGGAAAAAGAGTCACTCACCACGTTGTAATAGCTTTTGTTAATTGCAGACGTATCAAAGCCTTTAGGTGGGCTCTTCAATGTACCTGATTTGGGGGAGACCGGTTTTTCTGAAATGTAAAATATTTTTGTGTCAATGGGGTGCAATTTTATAGCTCAACACTAGAGGTCAAACAAACTGCTTTAAAATATTTATCAGACAATACAGAGAAAATAGCACATCACTGAGAAACATGCATACTTGTGCTTGAAATTATTGGTAAAGAATCAAAATGGTTCGTATGTTCACAATGAAAGAAACTCTAGCCTCAATGAAGGCAAGTAGAAAAATTCCAATTCTTTTTTCCTGGAACCAGAAAGTCAGTTAATAAAATTAGCTTTTCCAAAATTATGTTTTAAAACAAAACGTTTTTACAGACTGCAATAAAAAAAAACCAAAACACAGGCAATTCAAAACACTACATGCACTTTCAAACAAAGGTAGTATTAAGTTATTATATCAATTTAATTAACTCTGTAAAAGCAAGTGACCAAAGGCTGAACATACCAGAGGTGGGACATTACATTCAGTCTAGTTGAAATAGAGAATCAAAACACTATACAAGTAGCGAAGTGACTTACCAGATGCCTATCACAGAAAAAAACATCTTTTAAAACAAACAATCTTTTTTTTTGTTAATGAAGTAAAAATTAAAAATGCTTATGCACTTG
>NW_010561271.1:0-13966 GCF_000687285.1 Phaethon lepturus | reverse complement strand
GTTTAAAGAAAAAAAAAATTAAAAAGCTTTGGCCCTGGGGGGGGGGGGGGGCGGGAAGAGTCCATCATAACAATAAATGCGATCTTTCCTAGAAGCCCATAGTGAATCTACCCCTCAGTAATGCATGCTCTTCCTGGAAGGACAACCTAAATCTGCAAGATCAAAACAACAGTCCTGAGAGTTATCCGAGTGCCGATTCCCAGAATGGAGAGGAACAGAAAACACACTCCTAAAGCCTCCCCTCCCACCTTTACCATTCCTCTAAGTCAATCACAGAGAAGTAAAGATGAGGGTAGAAACAATCAAAAAACATCATGCTGCATGCTGGAGAAACAGCAAGTGAGATTCACAGCATCTCTTTTTGACCTTTCACACTGGACTTTGCACACAGCCAGCTGAGAATGCTTGTAAGGCTACTTATCAGGACATCAAGGTGTTTTGGTTTGTTTTTTTAAATAGCAGGCTGGTCAAATATGCAAACTTTAAATAAGCATTTGAGTAATTTGTACACAAACAATAAAATGGCAGATTGTCAAGAAAACAAAACAAACAAAAAAGCCCAATGAAAATAAGAAAAACCACACCAAAAAAAACAACCCAAACCACACCTTCCAAAAGTTTTGCCTTTATTTTAAAAGCAAGCTCCTGTTTCAAACGCCATCTAATAAAGTTATGTGAATAATTTAACTCTAGTTTACCTGATGCCTCAGACCAGTATGAATAAATTACGCAAGCCTCACATAGAGACCCGCCTTTCCAGGAGAAACCCGGTCAGCCAAGCGCAGGGCCAGCCATGGGGAAGTCCCCAGGGGCAGTAAGGCTGCCCAGGGCAACACCACCCTCAGCAGAACAGCCTCTGGGTACTGCATCCTGGGTAACCGAGCGCTTCTTCAGGCTGCCCAGTTGCGGCCCCGTGGACGCCGCACCCTCAGGCGAGCCGACCACAGACGCAGGCCGCCCTTCGGCCTCCAGGCCAGGCAGGCCGGCTGGACCTGAGGCTTTAGCGACCAGCCAGGCAGGAGCAGCTCAGGCCCCGAGAGCAGGCATGCGGTATCTTTGAGGGGATTTTCTCCGCACCGGAGCTCTCCTCGAATAAGCTGTTCTAAAAATAAAATCTGGTCTTAAAACCGCCAAACATGGGCAAAACATTTCTCCTTACCATGTTCAGAGATGACAGTAAAATCCTTCTGGTTAATACCCCCCCCAAGCACCCCCCCAGTCAGCTATAAGCTGACAGACAGCACAAAAACCATTAGCCCCAGCAGTTATTCCACTGGGAACACCGGTGCTCTCGGCCACCAGCCCTGCAGCACGTATGTGCTCTGCGATACAGCCAAGTAATTCCAAATGACAAGGACCCCTCCCATCCCCTTAAAACCATAAACCTAAGCAGATTTGTCATTAAACACTCATTGTGAAAGCAGCACCTAAACTCATATTGTATGTACAGCTACTCATATATTTATATATAACGCTAGTCATTTATGGGAAAATTACAACTTTTTTCTTTGTACTGAATAATGAAAATGATAAGGTTTACGCAAACTTGGTAATTTGCTTTCATTCTCTATGGAAGCTCTTGACTTACCCTAAAAATTATAGTGACTTTCAGGTTCACTAAATACCGAAAGGTTTATTAACCATGTGCCAAAAAGCATGACAGGAGAAACCAGAGTTATTTAAGGAAAGAGGTAAATACTTGTCACTGAATTTTGTCATAATACAGATGTCTGACACTTGTTAATCTGGGGGGAAGTTGGCTGGTCATAGAACTCTGGCTCTTCTTCCAGCTATTTTATTATCTGAAAGCGTGTAAAAATACATCTCTTCCCCTAACTTTTTCTTCTCCTAAGCTGCTGAACAAAGCGGGAGATTTTTTTCTGAAATATATAGTCATGTATATTACCAGCTGTTCAGCTGATTCAGTTATCCATCAGCGAGAGATGATCAAATTCAGATTTAAAAACAGGACACATAAAAGAATCACACATTCAAGTAATTTTGCCTGAACAGCCTTAATCAACATTCAGCTTTTAAAATGCAAAGGCCATTTCTATTGTAGAAACACAGAATTAGACACAACAAATCAGTCCAGCTGTCTATCATGTCTGGTATTCTGCCTCCAAGCACTGCCTTGCTTCATAAGGAGGAATAAGAAACAGTCTTGTTGCAATTAGCTTATTGCACAATGCATTACACAGAAGAAAATCCTGATCTTGCATGTAAGAAATCGCTTTCTTAGCATAAACAAAGGTAAGTGTTATTTATTATCCTTCATGAGAGAACACTGGAGTACTTTTGCAAACATACAACATAATTCATTAAACATTTCAAGCAGGTGTCATCCCCATTCAGCATACTGGGAACATATACAGGTCTTACAGATCCATAGGTCTATTCAGTCCATAGGTTTCTGAAACATTAGCAAAACCTTGCCCACTCCAACATATAAGCTCTGTTTCTCAAAGCACTGGAAGAGTGACGTGAGCCAGACACCAAGTTTTCCCATACAGAAGATTCTTCCCTTCTCCTTACTTCTCTCCCAGTCAATGTGAATCCATTATATTAACACTGAAAGTATAACGAAAACACGCACAGGATACAATCAAATCCAAAGCAAACAAGCTTCTGCTGAAGTACTGGGAGAGACCATGTCCAGTTGATGACTGAAAACAAGAGGTACGTTCCCACTATCAGTTTCTTTCCTGATCAAAGCATTACGTTCAACTGCACCCAGCTACACTTGACAGTGCTTTGAAGTGTCTAGTGATAAAACAAGATAGAATCCACTTAACAGATCATCTTTGGGTGGAGGGTGAGGTTGGCACAGGCTTCTTAACATGATCCTTCCAGCAAATAATTATTCTCAGTAGAATCAAAACAACTTAGAGCAGCTGCTTCTGTAACCTTTCCCAAAGCAGTACATAAGATGCCACAAACTCTCTAAAATTAAGTTATCTTATCCTTTACAAACATCTACCTTTTTAAGTGTCTGTAAAAGGAGAGATCTACCCAATCCTTCCGCATGTTTTGTTTCATTCTATTTTCATTAACATGCAAGTATTCTTTTACTTGCCTACAAATTGCTTGTCATTCTCACGTTCTCTCCTATCTCTCTTCTGTCATGTCTCCAGCTTGTCATATTCACCAAGAAAGCATAATGGAAGAGAGGCTAGGACAGCTAATGACACATTAATTTCTGTGAAGAATTAGAATAAAGTTTGTGACATATCAAATGTCATTTTTCAAAGCTATATTCCCTTCTGCATAATCTCATGCCACATAAACTAAGTATACTTCGATAAAACCCAGCAAGTGACCATGTGATTTTTTAAAAAAATCTGATTAACATCTGACAGTAGCTGAGCAAGTGCATCCCATTCTGGCTAACCCCTATTCTCTTCTTCATATGGGAACTCTCAAAACCAAGTCTGCACATCTCTCTACTGTACAAGACTGAATCAGCAGCAGTGTAAGAGACAAGACTCCACCTACACTTTCACCCCTCCCTCCTCCGTTTTATATAATAAAACAACTCAATAAAGCCACACTGTCAAATACCTAACAAGTTCACACAGTATAAATCTTTTACCCTCTGTCATGTGTAACAGTATGGCAGGATGAAAATAAAGTCCTCTCATTTCAAAATCCTTCCTGACTAGTGATCAAAGAACATTAAAAAAGGCAAGATGTTACAGTTTAAAAAGGGAAATGAAAACACGCGCACAGGGAGGAAGAGAGAAACGGACCATCTTTTTGATCCTTACAGTGTAGGCACGTACCTGAAAAGAAACTATTTTTTTTTCCTTCTATTTCTAAGTTTGATCATAAGTACTACAATTTCAGGTAAATCCTCAGGGCAGGGCGGAATAACACCCTCAAAAGCAAACCAAAACCCATTTCTATCTCAACCAAATCTATTTCCCCAAAATAAAAATATTTTGCCATCGCCTGGCCTAAAAAACTAAATGCTGCGCTTTGCTCAGTAATTTCAGTATCTTTCCTACAAACATTCATAGCTCACCTCATACATGTATTGGCATTCTGTGCTAACACTAATCATTCTGGTGTAGCTAAGCAGGCAAGTTACAACATAGTAAACATGGGCACAGCTTTGCTATGTTTTAGTTACTCTGAGATACCTTATCGTGTAACATGCTCTGCTTGTGCAATATATATATAATTTGGTTTCCTTTTCTTCTGAAATCTTTAAAAAAGCAATGTGGGTAAAGGCAGTTCCCATTACTAAGCAGCACATCAAAATTTGAGCATTTATTTCCTTCATGGCAACTCTTTCATACAGCCACTATTCTCAATTCCCTCTCAGGAAAGATAACTACTATTACATCATAATCTCAGATTATCCCACATTTTTCAACTTCTCCTTCTAGCTCCTTCTTCCTTTCCTTGAATATCTAACTTCAGAGCAACTTGACAAGCTAAGATTGCAAGCATACAGTTATCTGATATTACAGTATATTTTAATTTAGAACAAAAATCTATTTATCTAAACATCTAGTGTCTATGACTTTTGTGAAAATTAAAACAAAAACACACATACAGAAAGAACTTCTTTCCTTTCTTCTGTTACCCAGTTTGCCAAAGTCAGGTTACAGCAGACTGAAGGCATTTGTTTAATCAAACCCACCATTTCCCAGGAGGTCTCCAAATAACTCATTATCAAAAATGGTAACACACAGCCTTGCCTGGACCAAATTTCTAACTAGCTGCAGTATTTGCAGCCACATTTGAGAAGAAAGAAGGGTGGAATCATACTATTTCAAAAACCTGTTAGATGTCCAGGATGAACATTTTCTTTATAAAGAGACCTTAATTAAGAGCAAGTATTTCAACAATTCCATCCTGATCTTTCTTCAATCAATTCATTATAATGCTGATAGAAAACACATTTTGAATTTAAGCTTGCAAGACAGCAAGTTCTACTAGCTCATTTTAAAAATACATCAGCGGTGGGGAAAAAAAAACCACACTTGTGTTGTAACCCCATGCTTAAAGCATAAAGACACTTAAAATATTTCTAAATTAGAAAAAAAAAAATGTTAAAGTGAGGTTAAAGGAAGTTAAGAAAGTCACAGAATCACTGAATCATTAAGGTTGGAAAAGACCTTTTAAGATCATCAAGTCCAACCATCAACCCAACACCACCACGCCCACTAAACTGTATCCTGAAGTGCCACGTCTACATGTTTTTTGAACACTTCCAGTGGTGGTGACATCACCTCCCTGGGCAGCCTATTCCAATGTTTGATCACTCTCTTGGTAAAGAAATTTTTCCTAATTTTTTTCCTAATATCTAGTCTAAACCTCCCCTGGCACAACTGAAGGCCATTTTGTCTATCAACTCAAGAAATGTCAACCAGTCTAATGAAGAATAGCAAAAATGAGCAGGAGCACAGGAGTGCAACAGAGACTGTCAGTCCACACACACAACGTAGATGAAACTTCTCATGAACAGCCACCACAGCCATACAGGTAACCTCGAGCTTTGTGGCAAACAGCACTCACTACAACTCCTGTTACAACCAAAGACAGCAGAACAAAGGAAGTCCAACCTCAGGACACAGCAGCAATGTGCTTTGATACAGGAGGGAGAAGAATTATAGAAAAGGCCTCTCTCGAGCACCTTCAATAATACCCACAAAGCAGAAATCAGTTGACAATAGAAATTTTCATAACAGATTTCGTGGAAACAACTTGAGTGTGGGGGTGTGCCTCTGTGTGTGTGTGAAGAGCAGAAAAATGAGAACAATGAACTTCAAGAATTCAAGAAAAATTCAGTAAACCTAAAAAAACAGGTAAAAAAAGGATTCCCACTGAAAATGTAAGGGGAAGAGACTCGCAAGAACAAGAAGTCCATTAAAAATTATGGGAATTGCAAACAAAGAATAGGAAAAGTATATGCAAATTGATACAATCAAGTATCACAAATACTACAGTGACTTCAAACACACAAAAAGAAGAGAAAGTAACTAGAAAAAGTCAGGTCACCAGCTGAAATACAACTAATATGGACCTAAGGGTTGTAACAACGCAACATTCCATAGCATACATACATCAAGGGGGGAAAGCTGATGTGCAACTCAATAGGGAAGAAGAGTTATCAACAGACATCAAGAAGCTCTTAATAAGTCATACTTCCTTCTACCACCTGCCCATCCTCATTATAAAAAGGTCAACTTGAGACAACTCAAACACATATCTGCAAAGGTACAGAAGCAGGTTAAAACTAGTATTTTGATAAATTAAACATACCTGCTGTGCTGATTTGGCAGTAAGAAAACTAGCTACATCCATGTTTGAAACCAGAGAGGACAAGTAAAGTTCCATAAAGTACTGGAAAAGGCCAAACACAGTAATTGTCTTTAAAAAGGTGGAGGAGAACAGAGAAAGCTAGAGAGCTACAGTCACTTTAACTTTGTAACAGTCAGTAAATTCACAGAACACAAAAGCAGTGAATGCAACTTTCTCAGGAAGGGAAAAGCACAGACACATATTCCCTTCCAACTAGAAGCAACTAGGCCTGAGAGCACTCCAAGAACACAAGAAGTCTCGCAGAAGCCAGAAGGAACAAGACCTTATAGCACAGAGAACAAACCTATACAGCAGAGGGAAAGAAGAGCTTAGCAGAAAACTTTTCTGATGGTGAGAAGTGAAAGTTAAACCAGGGACTGGAAGTAGTTCATCTCAGCCCCCAGGAATTGGACAGGGTTGCAAGGACTGGCAACAATCAAACTGTACTTGGTACTAACCTTAGCCCCACAGCTTGCTGGCTTTCTTATTTAGGAGAGTTGGTTTACCCAAGTGAAGTATTCTTAAAAAAACAAAAACAACCTTAATTTCATTTGCTCGCACCTTTTGGTTCTCATCTGTTCACTGTTAAAAGCTACTTCCATTCTGGAGCCTACGTGCTGACCCAGGTTCCAGTCTCAGGAGTCAGAAGAGATCAAAACTAATGCAATCCAAACAAGACCTCTGCAGCAATGTTGTAAATGAATAACAACGAGACAAGATAGTCATCACGGCTGAAAGAGACTGCTACAACACTACAGGCTTCACGGTAATCCACATCTGAGAGATCTCTGAAGAACATTAAAGCTAAGTTTTCCATTGTGACTATGCCTAAGAGGATCTAGTTGAAAATGACAAAAAAAAATTTACAGATCTAAGACTCTAGCATTCTGCAAAAATGAACTGGAGGTAGCAAATCAAGGAAGAAAATAAGAGGAAGGAACCAGAGGAGAAAGAGTAAATTGAAAAATAGAGTTTTACCCTCACAACTTCAGTTTGCAGTCACACATCTGTATGGCTGCCTAAAAAAAGTCATAACAATGATGTTAGCATGGCCCAAAAAGACACGTGTTTTCTTTGGAGATGTAACAAGGGAAAGAGTAGTAAAGCCTGTCAGAGAGTCCCTGGGTAGTTTTATCCTGCCAGGTTTATCCCCAATCTCTGAAAGCAAGCAGATACAGGAAAGACACACACACACACACACACAAAAAGGAGATGTCACCCACTTCAAGGTCCTGATGGATTCAAAAGCAATGTTAGTTCTGATATTCAGTCATGAAGACGGCATTTGTAGAAGGCACTTTCACTGTTATGAAGTTCAAAATGTAACTTCAGTGGAAGAGTGAAGCGTGTATTAAAAAAATTTGAAGGCACATGAACAGTAAAGGAAAATGACAAATATTTTATCTTTCAAAAACTGTCTCTAACTTTTAGTAGATTTTGGCAGAATCAGGGATTTTTCCTGTGTATGTTTGCTTCTAGGTAATGGGACATGTTTATAGAGGTTTTTTTTGGTGTAGTACGTTGTTGAGTTTGCAGATTGAGTTTGTGTTGGTTTAGTTTTTGGTTTTGTTGGTTTTGAAGAGATTTGCAGCAAATCTCTCACCACTTAAACCCAAAGCACCAATTCAAAGTATGTCACAGAGCCAAAATCCACGGTTCTAGGAATTCAGGGCAAGGAAGTCAGAGCAGCCCAACTGTGACAGAGACAGAGAGACAGACAAGCAACAGAATAGGGGAGTTTTCGGCATGCTTACTGTTAATTCGAAAGTCCTAGACCACTCTATACAGGAAACTAGGGTGGGGGAGAATGAGCTCCTGAGCATTAATGATTGCTGTGAAAGAAGTCCAGTAAATACAGTCAAGCTTAAACAAAAAGCATTACAATTTTTAATGAATCAACCAACTATCAACCTCTACCCAAAGCAAGAATTTGTGCAAATATGCTCTCCTTCAAAACTCACCATTTGATTTTATTTCTCGTACGTAGTTACTTGGAAACCACCCTGTTTTGCCATTTAGAGTTCCTTCCCACCAGCCTCCTTCTTCCACTCTTGTGACATGAATAATATCTCCTTTTGAAAAAGAAAGTTCATCTTCATTTGTCTGTTGAAAATTAAATTTTGCTCTCACCACCAACTGATGGTTGCTGTTATCTGTCATGTCCTAGTAAGTGAGAATACAAAAACCAAAAAGATCATGTTAGAGATTTAAACAATTCCATGAATAAAACAGAAGTATCCATAGAATGGAAATAGTCTCTCCTCCACACATGTTTTTACTCTAAGCATTTGTAAGGTATGATTTGCAATTGCCAGTATTTCTGTCATTTTTAATCTATGGATTTGTATCAGTCCAGGCAGTATATCATCTTATTACAGCCCCTTCAAATCAGAAGGGGGTAACAGAGCTAAAATGAGAATCATCCTTACTTCCTCCACCAAAAAAAAAAAGTTCTATTTTCGATATAGAGCATAAATTGGAACTGCCTTTGGCAACTACAAAGCAACAACAGCTTTACATTAGAGAGTTTTTTTTTTCTAAAACTTTCCAGGCTGGGAGGAGGAGGGAACTGAGTTGGGCTTAATTTAATTCATAAATAGTAAATAAAGAGTTTTCAGCTTAAAACTTTTTTTTTTCCCCCTGTAACAGATCAGGTTGGAAGTTTCTATGCCTGAATGTACAAGTATCCATGGCCTGCCAATGGAAGAGGACAGTGCTCTTCCACAAAACCTGTGAAGCAGTTATGCAATTTACCTTGAATAAACACTCACAAATCTGCATGTCAGACTTGCAGGTGTCCATATATATGTGCTCAAACCCTGTCACAGATGTGGAGGTAGATTATTGCTCTATGGTAACAACTAAATGTTAATAGCTACTTCGAAGTTTGTCCAATTAATGATGTTCAAATTCATCATTTTTTTTCCTCATGTCAATTTTGAATATCTGTATCATTTAAGCATTTCATAAGAGTTAAGACAAACTTTTATGCTAACAAAGCTAAATAACTGGACAGCTTGAAATAATCCAAATAGAATCTATTGCACTGGAACTGAGAGAACAGGACTACAAATCATGTCTCTATCGTAAGTAGGGATCAATACCTGTATTACTAAAAAAGTAACTTAGTGAGAAAATTACTATGGAAGCAATCCTAGTCAGCTATCCAGGTGGCAGAATTTCACCTACATGTTTGTCTATATAGTTGAGATGATTAAATTATGTACTACGTAATGTCATCGGGATCATATAACTTGTCAGCTTCATTCATATCCACAGCAATCACGTTGTATCACAACTCAATTTAACAATCGAGTTTAGTGGCTGAGAAACTGTAGAAAAATGCAGGCAAATGCAACTTTGAAAACATGCAGAAAGCCCCAAGATACTGCAAGCCACGATATCCAACAATTAAGATTTTCAAAATCACATTTTCAAACAAGTGCCTCTGCCTTAGTCCTCCACTTGTACATCATGTGCTTTCATCCGCTATGACTGCTCAACAAGAGAAACAGTTTTGCCTTAGGAAATGCTAAACAGCCACAAAATAAGCAGCAACATTGCACAGTGTCATCAACTACGGTCCTTTTACTTTGCCGGAATGGCTCTCCAGTAGAGGAAACTGAGTACAAATTTGGTGAGAATAGTTCCAAACTGATCAAACATCAAATCATCATCACAACAGCAAAACCAAACTAAGAATTTCTCAGGTTTGGCCTGTAGTCCTCTATCCCTCCCTTCTAGGCCCCTTTCCAACTTTCTGCAGAGCTGCTCAGATCACCAAAGTGATAGAAATACTTAAAACTCTGATCACTTCAGTAACCCAGCTCACAGCTAGTCCCACAAACAGTTGCATCGGCAAAACTGAGTGGGTGGCAAACAGCAGCGTGGGAGCTGGAATTAGTGGCCTAGGGCAAGAACTTACAAGAGCTCTGCTACCAGAGAAAATAGATCAAACCACACCTAAGAAAGCTTAAGCAGAGCACTGCGTTTAAAGTTTCACATAGCAATCATCACAGTTCAAAACAGCCTCCTTCAAGCATGGAAAAAGCAGCTTACAGTAGGGATCTGAACCCTCCTTGCAAACCTTTTAGTCACTAAGAGCACCTTTCATCACAGTGAGTGTCAATACAATAGTCTATCCTGATTTCAGCTGTACTATAAACCAACTGCCCATACCACTCAGTTACCTGAAGGCTAGTTGAAGGATTCACCTTGACACGTAACAGAAAAGAGGAATAACTACCAATACTGCCAACATGAAAAGTACCGCCTTTGCTGAGGTTTGAATATGCTTCAATCACCATCCTTAAACTCACAGACATGGAGAAATAAGATTTTTTCACTTTGGAAAAGCAAGTCCCTATACTGAAAAGGAAGAAATAAACCCAGTAAGATACTGCGTATGCAGACAACATGGAGTGTTAAGTGAGGGGAAAAAATAGTTAGAAGTCCACAGAAAGCTGCATGCATTTTGAAACATTGTAAGAAAAGCTGCAAAAATAGAATGTCACAGGCTTGAAATATAGAGGTGAAAGAGAGGAAATACAATTATTTTGCTACACTAGTGTTTACCTATAAATCTTGTTAAAGAAAAACAAAAACAAAACACAAACACAACCAAAAAAAAAAAAAAATCACACCACAGCATGTTTCATTTCTTCTAGAACTTACCAAACTCCGATACTGCCCCTGAAAGAGTTTTGAAGTTCTACTGTGTAAAGACTGGGATCCCAGAGAATCGAAAGATTTTATCCGATGAGATGAGGGACGTGCGCATACAGAGTCACTGCCCAGCCCTATGTCTGTAGGAAGGGAAAAAAAAGGAAAAGATTAGAATTTGAGAAATCCACATGTAACTTCTGCTTACTTCTGTAAAACTCACGTGCTTAAAGCTAATTCAATGTATCTGTAGTTGCCCAATAATTCAAGATTTTAAAAAAAATTTATAGTATAAATGATGTGAAATCCTGAGACACTGGCAGCTTCTTCCCCACACAGACAAGAAAACAATTTGAGCTGTTCAGGAAGAGGACAGTTTGGGTTGTATTTCTCCATTCCTACTCACTACCAGTCTATTTAAAGGTAATTAACCAGCATCATTTTAGCTAGTGGCCAAGAATTTTGAATGCATAAAACTTGCTTGAAGTAAAGCCAGCCACATCTGTTTCTTAGCTCTTCCCCCCTCCACCATCTCCTCCTCAATTAAAACATTCCTTCCACTGTCTTTCTTCCTGTTCCTTTGTCTCATCCCTTTTTTGCCAACTAAGCTATTTCTTCTTCTTTGGAGTGAGGGGCAGGGATAGGAGTAGTAGAAAGGAAGAAAGCTGCTTGCTGTGAAAAACAACACCCCCCTTTCAACACCTCTCTGCTCCTTCGTTTGTGTCTACTCCGAGAAGCACCCCCACTTGCGAGACGTTCATCCAAAGGGCAGCGTTAGGTGCTGTCAGGGTGCCGCCGGCACCCCTGTGGGCTGGCAGGCATCGAGGGTGTAGCAGGGCAGGGCTCATCCCACCGCCCCAGACAGGAGCAGGGCAGCTGGGGCGCCGGGGCAGCCCGAGCCCCTGACATTGGGCACCTCCCTGGGGATGGGGTGCCGGCCCGCCCATGGGTGGGGTGTCCTCATGCAGATTGGCAGGCCACAGCCAGACAGGGGCTGGACTGCACCGAAAGTGGCTCCTAAGGGTTAGTGCTGGCCGTGGTCTCCCGCAGCACTGCTGGGCACCTCTGCCCAGCGTTACCGTGGGGCAGGGGTTGCTCCCGGCTGCATCAGCTCCCCCAAGCCTCACAGCCAAACCCTCAGGAAGAGGATGCTCCCAGGGCCCTTGCACAGGTGACATGTTACAGCAGACAAACATTGCTCCTTTGCACAAGTATGGCAAGCCATCCCTTTTCCTCGTGTTTTCCCACGCACAAGGAAATCATTCAGTGAGCATCTGAGCTTCAAGGAGTCCCAAAAGTAGTGCAGTATTTTCTGTCCTAAACTTCAATGTTTTCACTAGACTACATGAGCACCCCAACTGCTCTCCTGGATTTCATGCCTCTGTTACTCTTCCCTAGTAATTTGCTTTATCTCTGACACTCTACCTCCATCAGAGGTACACACACACAAATGCAGTCTCTCAGTTACTGCCAAACGAAAGCAGGCAATGATTATGCAACCCTAGCTATTTTTGGTCAAAGGGAAATACACATAGAGGTGCCGTTCCATGAGGAGACTGTTGAACAAAATGTTATCAACAAACATGCTGTTCCATGTCAAACATGAAGGGAGAATTTGATTCATCTTAACTGGAAAGCCTTTCAACTTCAGCATGGCATCTAACAGCAACTGAGACGCAGGAGGAGGGAAAAGGTTTTAGATTGACAATGACCATAGAAGAGAAGTGTTGACAAACGATGCTCCAAGTCCACAGTGACTGAGCAGAGAACACCTTCCTGAGGTGCATCTTTTAAAGTGAGTCTGTCATCCTTCAAAAATCATTATATTTATAGGGGCTTTTTTTGAAGGATATACACCTTAGCCAAGTGTGCAATATTAGAATTATTCATAGTAAGTTGCATATTTTGTATGGATAGTATCCTTACACACTGAAGTCATAAAAGACCTCACACTTTGTGAGCCTGCTTTCCTAAAAGCATTTGAAGGCCACTGTATGAACATAAACACTGGTGATTATAGTCCATTACAGAAAGAACACCCATCTTTGTTTTCACAGACTGCCAGGAAAGACATGAGACTAGATCATGGGCTTCTTTATGGCTTAATTATTAACTTTATGGCTAATTCTAATGCTCCCAAAAAATGTTCTTCTCTCTTCTTCTCCTCTGTTATCTTATGTTCCCTGAGACTAGATCATGGGCTTCTTTATGGCTTAATTATTAACTTTATGGCTAATTCTAATGCTCCCAAAAAAACTTTCAGGTTGCCATAACCATGAGTAACCAATAGAACTTAAGGGTTATAAGTAGCCTGAAGCACCTCCATGTCCACTTTGCTGTGTTCCCTATATGCAGTCAAGTAGAAGAACAGACACACCACCAAATCCAGCATTATACCTTGACAGAGTTCACCTAGGAAAACAGGATCAGGTTTCTTCATGGCAGTGTGTTCCAGCCTCTGGGCAACCCTAAAACACACCACCTAGACATTAAGTGTGGCCTAATTCCCAAAATTTTCTAGTGCACAACAGCGGATCTAATACACCAACACAAGAACACCTTTTGAGTTTTGAATTAGAAACTGCATGTGTCTGAGCTGAAAAGAAGGAAAATTACTACAAACAAACCACATGCAAATAGCAAGTACTTTTACCAATAATATCTAAACACTTTTCAAGGAATTTGAACTTTTGATAGCTTAAAGGCTTGCAGACCCCATGTATCTATTAAAGGTTCCATTAAAATACCAAATAAACATGTTCAGTGAATTTCTCAATGGGACTATTGTCAGGAAAGAACTCGACTCTGCTGATAAAAACTCAAGAATCTTGACCGACAACAGAATGTGCACATTTGACAAATATTAATTTGGTAGATTTCACAGAAGCTTCACAATTCTATCCATCCCTCCAAAGATTTCCAGGGTTTGTAACACCCTTTCTTCTTCTCCTCTGTTATCTCATGTTCCCTATATCAGCTCCTCTCCCCCATC
>NW_010561270.1:14663-14897 GCF_000687285.1 Phaethon lepturus | reverse complement strand
CATCCCCCAGGGCAGTGATGTCCCCATGGATAAGGGCACCCTTCCAGACAGTGATATCTCCCTGGGCAGCGATGTCCCTATAAATGAGGGCAGCCCCCCAGGTGGTGACATCTCCCTGGGCAGTGATGTCCCCATGGATGAGGGCACCCTCCCAGGTGGTGACATCCCCCAGGGCAGTGATGTCCCCATGGATGAGGCCACCCTTCCAGGCAGTGACATCTCCCCTGGCAGTGA
>NW_010561270.1:2629-14623 GCF_000687285.1 Phaethon lepturus | reverse complement strand
CCCCCCCCCAAACCACTCGGCCTCCCACCAGGTCCAAGCCATCGGGGACCCCGGGGTGATTCCAGCCAGCGACATTGCACTGCCTGAGGAGGTGCTGCCAGAAGAGGCTCTGAGGCACTTGGAATGCTCTCTGTGGGCAGTGGGGCTCAGCCAGGATGATCCTGGCAGTGTCCCATGCCCAGGGACCCTGGTGGCACTAGTGGCACCATCCTCCATCTCAAGGTCATCTCACTCTGGCTGCCTGAGAAGATGCTCTCCACCAACTACAGCATCCCCAAGACCCCCAAAGCCATCCTGGACATGGAGCACTTCAACACCATCAGGATGAAGCCTGAGGATCCACGGCAGGATGTGGAGACAGACCTGCCACCACCCCAGGGCAGCATGTCCCAGCACAACATCAGGCTGGAAAAGCGAGGGAAGAAGCCGCGGTGTGGCTCATTGCCAGAAACTGCCAGCAAGTGCAGTACTGTGGCAGGAGGATGGCATTAGGCCTGTTGCAGAGATCAGATGGTTTTGGGGAGTGGGGGAGGGAGTGTGTTGACCATGTAGTAGCTTTGATGACTTTTGTTCTCATTTTTTCCATTAAAAGTCATTTATCCAGAACCACCATCTGATCTCTGCAACAGGCCTAATGCCATCCTCCTGCCACAGTACTGCACTTGCTGGCAGTTTCTGGCAATGAGCCACACCGCGGCTTCTTCCCTCGCTTTTCCAGCCTGATGTTGTGCTGGGACATGCTGCCCTGGGGTGGTGGCAGGTCTGTCTCCACATCCTGCCGTGGATCCTCAGGCTTCATCCTGATGGTGTTGAAGTGCTCCATGTCCAGGATGGCTTTGGGGGTCTTGGGGATGCTGTAGTTGGTGGAGAGCATCTTCTCAGGCAGCCAGAGTGAGATGACCTTGAGATGGAGGATGGTGCCACTAGTGCCACCAGGGTCCCTGGGCATGGGACACTGCCAGGATCATCCTGGCTGAGCCCCACTGCCCACAGAGAGCATTCCTGGAACCAGGACAGATGGGTCTATGCAGGACTCATGGACATGGCTGCACACATAGAAGCAGCACCGACCTCTGCAACCTTGGGCACCAGTCTCCCACCCTGGGGCTTGAGCCAGGTGCTGTACCTGGTCCCAACAACCCCACCATGTCCCCATGCACCCCACTGCAGCCCCAGAGCTGGTTCCTCCAGGCCGCTCCAGGGCAGTATTTAACAGGGGCAATAAGCCACAGGGTCTGCCTGCTGTAAGGTGGGGTTAAGCATGTTCACAGAATCACAGAATCATTAAGATTGGAAAAGACCTCTAAGATCATCAAGTCCAACTATCAACCCAACACCACCATGCCCGCTAAACCATACCCTGAAGTGCTACATCTACATGTTTTTTGAACACTTCCAGGGACGGTGACTCCACCACCTCCCTGGGCAGCCTGTTCCAATGCCTGACCACTCTCTCAGTAGAGAAATTTTTCCCAATATCCAATCTAAACCTCCCCTGGCACAACCTGAGGCCATTTCCTCTCATTCTGTCACTAGTTCCTTGGGAAAAGAGACCAGCACCCACCTCACCACAACCCCCTTTCAGGCAGTTGTAGAGAGCGATAAGGTCTCCCCTCAGCCTCCTCTTCTCCAGAAGTCGTGGGGCACCATTTCAAAGCCCTCACAGAAGCCCAGGTAGATGACAACTGTATCTGATCCCTTGTCCACTGATGCAGTCACTCCACCATGGAAGGCCATGGGATTAGTCGGCCATTATTTGCCCGGGGTGAAGCCATGCTGGCTGTCTCTAAAGGGGCTGCTGAGCTGTTGCCTTTCCATTTTCTAGCTTTGCAGTCACCAGTTGTGAAGCATTTATGCCTCTCAGTCACTATTAATTTACAAACTGGTAAAAATGAGCCCTCTAAAGCAGAAACATCCTTCTCAGTAAACTGCCTTGGCATTTTATTTGAATCAGGTTTAGTTCTTCTGCTATGTGTGCAAATCTAGTAAATTCTTCACTGTTGCTTCTGTCACTGTTGTTAATGCTGCTGTTCCCAAAAAATATTCAAGTTCCCCTTTGCCTGAAATCACTTTTGCATTCACTCACTACCATAACACCACAAATTGATTTGCTGCACACCATATCTCCTACAACATCTCTAAGTAATCACTATACAGTTGGTCTTTTTCAACATGCCAAGCCAATAGCTATTGTTTCGTTTTGATAATACCGGGGAATGTGAAATACTATCATTTTTATTTTTAATACATTGCTGCCTATCCTCACTTTCTGCAACAGTTTCACAGATTTTCAATATGTTTCTGTCACTATTTCTCTTAATCACCGCATTTTCTACAGAATAGCCCATTTACATCAATAGAATCACTATGACCAGAACTGTCAGGAGAGCCCAACAAGTTCAGAGATGTTCAAGTGTGCATAACTTATATTTGATATATATTTTTTGGTTTGAAAATCTGATTCCACATGAGGAGCCAGATGCTGAACACTTCTGAAAAAGTTCATTTTGTATACAAAATTCTCAAACTCTTTTGAACAGCTTACAATGCAGACCTAATGTGCCTTTTTACCTTGATGTAAAGTAACATGTCTGTTCTTGTTGTCCACAGTTGTCTTCACATGTAATGGAGAGCAGAGAAAAACTCTCCAGTGTAAGACCAGAACTGCAAATCTTACGGGATAAGCACAGAAACTGTCCTGACATTGCTTCTAGGATGATGCACTTGCTCCAGGATCCTTCCCTCTAGGAGTTTTTGTTTGCTTGTTCGGTTGTTATTTCCATTTATATCATTTTCAGCAATGTTAACTTCCAATGGTGAGACCTCATGAGATTAGCCCCCAGAATTATGTGATTACCCCAGAGTTTTAGTCTGAATGGCAAACAAATGTTTTTGTCATCTCCTGGTTTTTGCAGATGCTCCATTTTTTTCAAGAATATCTCTGCAACTCCAGGAGATAAAAACTTGCATGAAAAATGAAAGTTGGTTTTCTTGTACAAGGCGATACTTGGTAGTTCCTTGGACCATCTCAGGATTATCTTTAAAATCGTGAGATTTGCCATAAAATCATGAGTGGTAGTGACCTCACACTGGGTAGGGCAGTGTGTGTATTTTATATCCTGGGTAGGACAGTGTGTGTATTTTATATCCTAAGGTACAACAGTAAAATATTTCAAAAAGAAAATAAATGTAATGTATTCATAATTGCTAATGTGATTGAGAATGTACATTTAAGAAATGTAATGGCATAAACCTGAAGAAATCTAATTCTGAAAGGAAGCTGTCTAAATTTAGAGTGATGTAGTACTAATTAATCCATTTAGCATTCCATGCTGGTTTCAGCCCCAGGAATGACTAAACAGAGGACTGCCCCTGGCTTAGGAGGGGCAAGGAAAATGAAAGACGTTGGATTTTTTTTTGCTGTCAAGTCAAAACAGATCATCTCTGATCATCTCAGTGACAGAGGTATTTTTCCAGGTCGATTTGCACTAGCTGGCTTTGGATGGAAATGCTTTCTAGCAAAGTGGGGGCTAAACTTGTTAGTTTTCATGCAAGTAAAAGCCATGTCTACTTCAGTGAGGGTTTTATTTGCACCAAGCCAGCAAGACAAAGCCCTGAAATGATCCGTGGTATACAGATTTATATATCCTATGTAGTGGTGTGTACTTATACATATGTATATATGTACACATATGTATAATCTAGGGACTAACCAAAGTCTGCTGGAGCCAAGCAAAATATCTCCATCAGCGCAATGATCTTGGGATGAAGATCTCCAGTTACCTGCTCAAAACCTTCTTGTGGCCCCTACAATGCATACGGGAGAGCATCACATCAAGGCTTCAAGGGTGGGATGAGATTTTCCCTCCAAAGATGGGGCCACTCCTCTAGTCTCCAGGCTCAGAAGGGGGTTGGCTGAATTTTAGCTTCCCAGAGGAGAGAAGCAGTAAATTCACATGATGATGGCATGGGGAGAATAGGATCTGGCAAAGCCTCTGTGGCAAAGCAGCCTAAAGGAGGCTCCAAGTCCATGCTGTCTTCTTCCAGCCAGTGGGCCAAGGATTAGAGGTTTTAGGGGTTCTGCTCTCAGTGCTTATTCCCATGAAAAAAGTAAAAACTAAGCAAGAAGGAAGAGTCATTGGGATCATAGGACATAAACTGAGACAGAACCAAAATTCATGAAAAATCCTGGTCTTTGAATCATGATAGCCTCCATATAAACAATACAGGAGGGAGGTTCTTGTTGTTGAAATCAATGGACATCAATGAATTCTTCTCAACTGAATGGCATCAAGTTCCACCCTTTTGACTTACTGGAGGGCTGTCAAAAATTCAGCCTGTTGTTTAACTATTTTATTCTTATTCGTTATTTTTAGCCTGGGTTTCCTTCCTTATGAGGAGCCTTGTAATTGTCTTGAACACCTACTTACAGTCTGAACCAAGAAGTTAATGCAATGTTGAAATCCCATACAGCTTTTATTTCTACAAATACAGCTTCATTCCCCATGAAGGATGCAGCGAAAAGTCACAGTATTTGACAGTTGTGGCCAGCATCACTGCTTGCTGGTCCCCACTAATCTGGGACCACACCTGAAAGACAGAATCAGAGAATCACAGAATCATTAAGGCTGGAAAAGATCTGTAAGATCATCAAGTCCAACCATCAGCCCAACACCACCATGCCCACTGAACCATATCCTGAAGTGCCACATCTACATGTTTTTTGAACACTTCCAGAGATGGTGACTCCACCACCTCCCTGGGCAGCCTGTTCCAATGCTTGACCACTCTCTCCATAACTAAATTTTTCCCAATATCCAATCTAAACCTCCCCTGGCACAACTTGAGGCCATTTCCTCTTGTCCTATCGCTGGTTACTTGGGAGAAGAGACCAACCCCCACCTCACCACGACGCCCTTTCAGGCAGCTGTAGAGAGCGATGAGGGCTTCCCTCAGCCTCCTCTTCTCCAGACTGAACACCCCCAGTTCCCTCAGCCGCTCCTCATCAGACTTGTGCTCCAGACCCCTCCCCAGCTCCGTTGCCCTTCTCTGGACACACTCCAGCACCTCAACGTCCTTTTGTTGTGAGGGGCCCAACACTGAACGCAGGATTCGAGGTGCGGCCTCACCAGCGCCGAGGCCAGGGGCACAATCACTCCCCCGCCCCTGCTGGCCACACTGGTGCTGGTACAGAAGACACTCCAGACTTCTTCATAATTATCATTGCTACTGTGAAGGAAGGAGTTAAAGTATAGCAATGAAGACTAATGCGTCTTTTGAGTGTCTGGGCATAGAGAGCAGGGACTGTGGAGACTTCAGAGACAGGGCTGCCACCTGAATTAAAAGCATTAGGTGTCATGGGACATTACACTGAAATATTTGGGACAAGGACGTTTTTCTTTCCGTGTTGGTCAGACATGTATAACTGTGGGACCTTGGTCCAGGTACACAGAAGGAGGTGGTGAATAACAATTGGGCTACACTTGTGCTGTCACTGCGGCTGTATGGGAGATGCCACACCATGAAATCACAGAATCACAGCAGGGTCTGGGCGGGAAGGGTCCATCAGGGTCCATCTAGTCCCACCCCTGCAGTGAGCAGGGACATCTTCACCCAGAGCAGGTTGCTCAGAGCCCCGTCCAGCCTGACCTGGGCTGTTTCCAGGGACGGGGCATCAACCACCTCTCTGGGCAACATGGGCCAGGGGTTCACCACCCTCTTTAGGAAAAATTTCTTCCTTACATCTAGTCTGAATCTCCCCTCTTTTAGTTTACAACAATCACCCCGTGTCCTATCGCAACAGGCCCTGCTAAACAGTCTGTCCCCATCTTTCCTATAGGCTCCCTTTAAGCCCTGGCAGTCTGCAATAAGGTCACAGAATCACAGAATCATTAAGGTTGGAAAAGACCTTTAAGATCATCAAGTCCAACCATTAATCCAGCACCACCATGTCCCCTAAACCATGTCCTGAAGTGCCACGTCCTCAAGTTTTTTGAGCACTTCCAGTGATGGTGACTCCACCACCTCCCTGGGCAGCCTGTTCCAATGCTTGACCAGTCTCCCGGAAACCTTCTCTTCTCCAACCCCAACTCTGCCAGCCTCATAGGATAGGTGTTCCAGCCCTCTGAGCATTTTTGTGGCCTCCTCTGTATCCACTCCAGAAACACACTCCTTTTTGGGTCTGGGCAAACACTTCCCATGAAAAAATCCGCTGTGATATCCCAGGACTGGGACCACATCGGAGAGTGCAACAGGGAGGTCCCCTGGGCTACTGCGATGCTGGGATGATCCCTTGGGCACAGCTCTGCTAGCGTCTAAAAAGAAACAGGCTTATAAAAACAGAATATAATGCATATATATATATGTGTGTGTGTGTATATATATATTCACACATCCCTATCACTCTGTCTGTATAAATAAGGTATTTATTTCATGCTAAGCCCTTACATCATACCCAGCATGACCTTCAGGTGCTATAAAGTCATGTGCCAAGGTTGTCCAAGCAGTTTGTAGCAGCTCAGGAATTCAGTGTTGCATCTCCGTGCGAGCGGCTGCGGACGTGAAGTCATCAGGGAAAGGAAGCAGCAACCAATGCAGCTTCGCTTGCACCAATTCACTGGAATTACATAATTACTTTCTTCAAGCTAAAAGTATTTTAAGTGTTTAATTGCCAGTGCTACATAACAATCTGGAGTAATTATATAATTAGCAAGAAATTGCAGCTCCCATTAGGTACTCAGAACAAGTCAAATTTGGGTTTGATTTTTTAAAAAGGTGGGAAGTTGTGCACATGTGGTTTTTGCATAACGATACGACCTCGAAGAAGTGAGGGAGTCAATTTTTTTCCTTTCCGTAGATGAACATTTCAGTATTCATTTAGAAAATAGTTCAAGTAAGACTTGGTTGAGAAGGTTGAGAAATCTAGTGAACTTGGTGTTTAAAAAGTTCATTGGGATTGTTTCCTTACCAGAAAGCTTGCCGGGACAGGTGATGTTGGATTTCAGTATCACTTTGAACGGAAAGAGAATTGGACCAGTTCCAGGGACAAAGTCTTGCTCGAGAGAAGCTGGGAGAAGAAACCGGATCTAACACCCAGATCATAATTCTCCCTCTAATGGGAGTTGCCCTCTGACACAACGGTGTTATCTGGTACTTTGTAACCGGCGCTGGAAGAAAGGGCTATCGCATCCATGCCATATTGCTGATCCTGTTGTTCAAGTGATCAACATTGCATTCATTAAAGCCATTGGAGTCTTGCCACATGTATCAGCCAAATTTCCTCCCTGAGTGAGCTCCCGACTCTCCCAACGATAAACAATTTTATCGAAGAAACAATGTGAATTGCTTGTACGTGCAGGCAGAGGGAAAAAATGCCTGTGCGTTTTCCACCCAGATGTGTAAAATAAAGATCCTGCCTATCTAACCTCTTTTAAAATCTTGAGCAGGGCCCAGGAGATATAATTGATTTGGATTTTTTAAAAGCCGGTGCCAATTTCATCAGAAAGACGTCTTGTGCAGCTAAAACCCACCGGGAGCCGGCATGAAATAATGGAATGGTTAAGTAACTTATTACAGACAGCAAGGAGAATTATAGCAGAAACTGTAGGCATGTCATTCTCGTGCCAGGTCAAAGAAATCAGTTATAAAATTGATTTCATTTGGTGGTGATGCAAAAAACAAAGGTGCCAGACAAAGGGAGATGGGGCAAATGTAATATTCCTGTTGCAACACCAAGCCTCTGAATGGGGAGAGAGCAGTAAAACAATGGGAGAGGGAAAAAATGGCTCCAAGGGCTGCATATGAAGACTGAAATTATGCTGCAAACTTTGGAAGCTCCATTGTCACGTGGAAAAGTAATTTAATAGCCAGGCAGACAGATAGTTGTGTCTCAGCTAAATGCAGGGCTGAGCAAACCTCATTGATTTCCACAGAAGGCAGCAGCGGTCGGGGTCAGATCCTGCACCAGGGCCACAGAAATACCAAGCACCTTGGCGCGGCGACGGGGAGAAAAGCAACATCCCATGCCGTTCAGGTGGCATCAACCCTTCGACTCACCAACAGCCTCCCTCATGCTGCAGCGTGCAACAGGGATGTGTCCGACCGGGGCTGGGGGTACCGGGATGGAGCTGCGCCCGCCACTGCGAGCAGATTTTACATCTGCCTCCTAAGGAGACAAAAAGCAGAGGAAAAGCAATAAATTATCAACAAGGACAAGGAATTTGATGGTGGAGATGGTAAAGCGGGGAATGGGTTTTGGAGATAACCAGCATCATGCTGTAGTGGATGTAAATCCCTACAGTCGGGGTTGGCCGTTTACACCGCGAGGATCCAGCCCTTTGTTCCCCACAGACTCCGGGATTAGTGGGAATGAAAAGGATAAAGAACAGACCTCATGAAGCTGCGATTCACCCGAACATTAATGTATGCGCATAAAAGGAACGGCCACCCGGGCCAGGCTGCGGAGAGAAAAGATGCTAAGGTCATTCAGGAGCAGATGTCACCTTAGCAGAAAACAAAGCAGTAAAATGAACAAGCCTCAATGGACCAAATGCCTTTTCAGGCAGGCTCCAGAATTCATGTTCCAGTAACAGAAATAAATGTACAGGGAAAATGTGTGTGTTTGTTTCTTTCTTTCGCAGCAATATAATCGCGTACCCGCGTCTGTGCAGGAGCTACTTGAAATAAAGCTAGAACAACGCTTATCTCTTATCAGCACTCGGGATTTGCAATAATGAAAAGATTTGCATAACAAATGCTTCTTCTCCTTGTTCTGGTTGGGATGGAAGTATTAATTTCCCCTACATTTCTACCATATTTTTTAAAAAATATATCCACCTTAGAGTAAAAAATACAACCCCCTCTTCTTTTTAACTACTGCCTAAGCCCTGCCGTATGCTGACTTCCTTCTGCTGCATTTTGGGGATTGAAATAAATACATCTTTGCCCTCATTTATATCCTTACAGGCTCCTTATGGCTTTCTTATACTTTCAGAGAAAATAAAGACAAAAGGCCTCGTTCACCCCTTGTGTGGCTCGGTTTTACACCCATGTCACTCTGCAGGCTTCTGCAGCCCTATTTAGAGCAAAGGAGGTGAGGGAAGGATCTACCCCGCGTAGTCAATTAATTATGAAGTCAATCAGGAGGTAAATATATGCATTAGAATCGGCGAGGGCTAGAGGGGATCTCTTCTGCTGTATCAGAGCATCTTTATGCACATCAGCCTGCTCTGCCCTTTGATCATTTATGCTCGCAGCCGTGCCCCCTCCTGCGCGCTCGTGTTAGATCTCCCGAGCTTTGTGCCTTGGCCGGGCGGTGAGGGGAAACGCTCAGCGCTGCTCTGAGAGATGGGAGCCGGAGGGACGGATGGATCTCCCGAGGCTCTCCCAGCCGGCCCCCAGCCTCCCCATGCACCGGGGCAGGATGAATTAGGCTCAGCCTGCTCCTGGCAGATGTTTGACTCATCCCTTCAACCCAGCGAGGGCTCTCAGAGACCTTCCCCAGGCCACACACCAACACAAAAGCATGGGAGAGCGATCACCTACAGCTCAGACTTGTATGAAACGTGCTGTGAGTCATGTTAGATCTGTTAGATTAGTTCCCCGTTTAAGCCAGGACTACTCTTGTTGAAGAGGTCACAGTCATAGTGATGCATTATTTTTTTTCACAACCTTCTTGGAAAAGGTCTTCTTCCAGCTTTCCTAGCCTAAATCTTCCATCCCCCTAATAAAGCCTCTTGCTTCTAGTCTTCTTCCTGGTGAGCAACCTGTACTTGCTCCAGAACAGCCTTTCACAAGTGCACAAGTGGCATCCCATCACCATATTTTCTCTTTGGTAGGAAAAAAAAAAAAAAAAACAACAAATCCAGCTTTCTCTCCCCTTCCCCTTGTCCTTACAGAACAGCAGAAAGCACACAAGACACATTGGAGCAATCTTCAGCCCAAGCTTGTGCACTGGGTCATGTTTGCAATTTGTCCTGCCTGTTTTGGGTGGCTTCAGCTGAGGATTTCACTCCAGGCACCGCTGTCTTTGCCACATACATGCCAGTGCATGGAGGCACCGCAGGAGCATGGTGTCCAAGTTTGGACATGGGGATGGGCAACTCTTCCTTCAGGATGCTGCCACGAATCCCCCGTCCTGGCTTGCATGGAAGCAGCGTGCTTGCCCTTTCATTTTTTTCCCCTCCACTAAAACCTTGCAGGGCAGTAAAGGGCTTTTTTCAGCCTAAATAATTCCTTGGATAAATCTTCATATATTTTAAAAATATAACAAAGAAAGATCAAACATAATGCGTCCACGGTGGGGCTGGAAAATTGCAGTGTTACTTACAGTGTGACTTTCTGCATATAAACTAAACTCCAAGTTGTTTTTCTCCTCTACTTTGCAAAGACAGAGAGAAGAGTTGGACCAGCTCCTTTCAGGCCCATAGCAAACGGTACGTGCATCAGATGGGACCACCGCAGGCATCAGTTGGGACCACATAGCCCACAAAGTAGCAAACTCTTTGGAAGGCAGAATAGAGAAAAGGATTATTGATTTAGTCATTATTCTTGTGTTTCTTGGGTAAGATTATTAGCAAAATAATTTTAAGCAGGAAAATGAAAGGCTGAGAGCTGCACTAAGGGAATGGGCAAATTCCCTTGCAAACTTCTGAGTCTATTTTTCTTCACGCCTTCTGCTTGTGCCCTGTTGCAGGGTCATTAGTCGACAAAAGCTGTTCTAATATCTGATTTCTAACTAATTAGTATCACTTTCAATTCTCTCTAAACTACTCTTGGAAAAAAACAACAGCAAATCTCGGTAAAGGCTCATGGTCCAGCTGCTATAACCTACTGCAAAATCGTATTTTTGCTACCAAATCGGGACAACTGTGGTTTTGTTGGCCAAGTACCTGGCTTTATAACCGAGGGTGGCCAAGCTACCTACAGGAATTTTGACCCATTTTTCACTACAGGTCACTTGGGAAGAGCCTCCGTGAGTTGTCTCTGGAAGACTCATTAGAATTTGCAGCATGAATATTGTTTCCCAAAGTAATCAGACTCTATTCTAACATACCCACAAAATCCAAGATAAAGTCCCGTTTCATGTCAGCCAGAAGTCAATGTATTACCCATGCGGACATTAATATGGTAAGGCAACTATTTCTGCCAAAGAGAGGAAATTAAAAATATTACCATTCTTTCCAGTTCATTGTGCTGGAACAGTCCATATTAATGATATCCATAGGTCAAAAAGGAAGAGGGGGATGCTTCCTTATTCATGGACATTATGTAGAAAATTTAACAGGCCCTTTATTTATTTATTTTTCGTTATTTAGGACATTCATGCATGCCATCTCTTATTTCAGGGCACTGTTCTTTTTAATTAGGACATGGGCTTTGGAAAAAGCACATTTAAGAAGAATTGCTAGAGAAGTAAAACCTTAGGACATTAAACTAAAATGACTAAAAATTAAAAATGCATATGATTTTCCTGATTTCCACCCCTCACCCCTCCCCAGAATTATTTTGAGATTGTTGGGTCATCAACAACAATTTTTAAACATAAAATAGAAGAAACCTTATTCTTTACCTATTAGAGCTGGAGAGGGAGATGAATCTCTGCAACATAATTAATAATTCTCAGGTCTCAAAATTCCACACTTACGTAAAGTCTAATTTTCAGTATCCAGCCACCGTTCTGCCATGACAGTGGCCATGACTGACTTCAATGTTCCTAAGTACTTGGGAAAAAAAAAGCCAGGCATTCCATTTTCATTCTGGCTGTTTGGTCATACAAGAAATGATGCCTCTCTTCCTCAATTTCTCCTCTTGGCAATGAAGTGCTGAACAAAAAGCAGGAACAAAAAGGATAAGCATGAAAAGTTAACGCCGTAGGATTCGGCTTTTGCTTCTCACTCACAGGGGAGGAATTACAATGACAGGTGGATTGATCTGGTTTTCCTGCCCAGGGATGGGTGACAAATGCAGAGAAGCTATGGACGGTCTAAAGACAGT
>NW_010561270.1:0-2598 GCF_000687285.1 Phaethon lepturus | reverse complement strand
TCCTGCTGAGGTCTTCAGAGCCCCTCTGCCCTGAGCAAGTAACAAGTACATATGTTTCAGGACAGGAGCAAAATTTAGATGTAGACTTGGTGCCTGCATTAGCTAGATTAGATCCTGCTTCTAACTCATGCACAGGTAGAACTCATTGGTTTGAGCAGAAAAAGCAGAAGACTCTGCCCAGTGAGTTTGGTCCTTCTCTCAGGTCATGCTCGTGGGGACTTACTGGGCTGGTGCTTGGCAAAAGGATGCAGAAAGGCTTCAGACTGTGGGCAAAGGGCACAAACAGTGGAGCAGGTTGCAGTTGTGCAGTCTCTGTCCTTGGATGTTTTCAAGACCCAACTGGATGAGGAACCTGGTCTAAACCCAGGGCTGACCTTTGAGCAGGAGGTTGGACCAGAGTCTTCCTAAGGCCCCTTCCAGCACAAATTCTCCTATCCAGTAAGACAAAACACCTTATTGTTCTTTTTCCTCTTCTTGGCTTGAACCCCTCACACTCAGAACGGTTTCCACCTTTAAACAAGGGTCTCTCTTACTAGTTGACAGCCAGGAACATCCTACTTCAGTTCCTATTTCAGCCTACTCCATTTCTCCAATCCCCATCTGCAGAATGGAGACATCTCTCTGTCTGCAAAAGGCAACTGTGAGATTAAATTCATTAGAGATCACAGGGTCCTAAATTCAGTGGCAATAAGGGCTGCAAGACAGACAAAATACAGGGTGGGAAAAATCTGGCAAGATTTTGATATCTGGTCTAGTTGCCTGGATACTCTCTCCTGGCACAGAAAACACATGCGCCACTGCCATCGTCACATGGTGTGAGCTCAGAAGTTGATTCACTTTAAGTCAGGATGAATAAACAGAAAATAAAATGTCTTCCACGATCATTTCAGGGTTGGAACATTAGCAGTTATAAATTGCTAGAGACCTTTATCTTTCACACCTAAGAGTACCTTGGCTGATGTAGAGGAACAAAATTGTCTTTTTGCCACAAAGCTTGGGTTTGGAGCAAACTATGGTTGCGTTGTGTCAGGAGCATGATTTTGGAAACTGGAGTGTGTTAGACAGTCAGGATCTGCAGCCTACTTCCATATGGTCACATTAATTTCACGGCTTCGCCAGCGACTATGCGGAGAGGAAGACGATGTGCCTCCCACCATCCTTGTGGAGGAGAAGGAATGCTCCTGCCAAATAGTTTGCACAGGACAATAAATCCACGTACTGTCCCCTCCATGAACAGCATAGGAGCTTTGGATGGGGCTTCTGAATCCTCCCATCGCTTCTCCAAATCCACAGTGCCAGAGCAATCCCTTGTAAATCTTGTAGGAGCCCAGTGCATCTCTGGACCACACCAGAGTGGAACAAGAGAAGTAAAGACAAGTAACTTCCCTTTGCTGAGGAAGGAGAAAACATGTAACTGTGGTTCTTAAAAAGCTTAATGAGCTCACAAAACACAAGGGTTGGAAGTCTGGAGAACACAGGGTGGGCCTTTTAAGGGCATTGTTATATTGCATGAGCAAGAAAAACAAATGTAGGGCACACTTTAAGACCTGAGGTCCTCTCATGGCAAGAAGCGGGACAACACGTGTTCTGGAGCACCAGCGTCACAGAGGCTCACTGCCAGCTGTACGCCTGCTTGATCCAAGGAAAGACACCAACACAGCTTCCCATGAAGCTGTCGGGTTTGGATGGATCTCCAAGTGGGATTCATTTAAAGTTAGGAAAGCCTCGCAGAAAAAGGGTTATTGGCACAGCACTTTCCCACTGGCAGTCTGGTGCTGTGGGCACTTATCTATGAAGAAATTACTTTTTCACCATCTTTTTTCTCACATGTTGTTCAGTTAGGATTTCTCAGCGTAAATTTTGATTCCCATCAACTTGGCTCCGAATTTGAAGCTTTGGCTTGGAGGTTTAAAGTTCTGCATCCATAGTCAGTGGAAACATCCAGAGCCAGTCCCTCCCTCTTTTGATGGCTGTACGAGACAGGTACATAGGAATTTGTAATAAAATTAGTTTGTTTATTTATTGCAAAGGTCCTTTCAGAAGGCTTCGTGAACCTGGCACTGTTGCATATGGCTTGGATCAAAGTTTAAGATCCCACAAAGACGTGCCAATTAATCTCAGCGGAGCAACTGGTAGGCATGAGTGCCCGTAAATGTGATGCTGTAGGAAAGATTCAAAACTCCGAAGAGCGATCAATTTAAGAAGCTTTAAGGGCTATACCTAAAGTGCCAGCTGCCAATCTGCAGGCGCGGCAGCCGGCATTAGATGCTAACATGCTCGTGCTTGGCTGCTCAGCATTACAATTGCAAATGGCCTATTCTGCAGTTTCACAACATTAGCCTAGCAACAAACGAGCAGGAAAAAACATTTACTCTGTAGCACATCTGAAAAGGCATTTCGTATGCATTTAACAAACTGGCCAGTGCAAAACCTACGTGCAAGAGCTACCTGCTGGGCAGGAGCTCCTCTGAAATCACACGGGATCCACGTTGGCCAAAAAATGGCAGAGGTTGGAGTGAATGCTTCTGTTTGCTCCCTGGAGTCCTCTCTTCACGGGGAGACGTGTCTTCTGCAGATGGACAGGGAGGGAGGGAGGGA
>NW_010561269.1:87178-103814 GCF_000687285.1 Phaethon lepturus | reverse complement strand
GTCCAGCCCAGGTCAACCCACCACAGAGGTTGGTAACGCTTCTGCTTGACCACTAGTACTGCTTTCCCACTGAAGTGCATTATGTTCTGGGAGCATGCTGCTGGACAATTCAATACAGTAAAATGTTTGCACTTTTTAAAAACAAATGCTTTAAAGAAACATAGCACAGTGATCATGAGCTATTAGTATATATACTATCACATATGTGCATGCACTTTGAGTCTTTCCCTTCCATTATTAAGATTAGTAGAAGACCCTTTATGTTCTTAACTCTAGTATTTCAAATCTGAGTATCTAAATGCGGTGGAAAATAGTGATGAACATTAACTCCTCTTTCAGTTATCTTTCAGATTATTTTTTTGAGTTTTCTGTCTGCAGTTAAATATTTTGTTGAAGGAAATCATATTGTTCATTGCAATAAGACAGACCAGAGGGTGTTTTTTAATAATACTAAATAATTGCTGCTATTGATATACAATTTTAAAACAGCAAGATTTATAAACGGTATGAATAGTGTAGGATAATGATTATATAGGTAATTACTGCATATTGTGGAAATACCAGAGGTTTGAAGGGATTTTCTGGCACTTCCACAGTTATGGGAGAGAGCTGTGTTAAGTAAGGATCTTCCCTCGCTCCTGTTGGTAGTGGTTGTCTCCTTGACCATATGTTTCTGTCTGGAAGCTTATGGTTAGCCGATGAGAAGGATTTCTCTGGGCTGTGGTGTAGTTCAAGCCCTGGAGTAGATGCTTAGCAGTGATGCTGGGGGGGGCGGGGAACCTCACTTCTACAGGCAGGGCAGGCTCTCAGGGTGTAATGGGAGTTATTTCTCTTTTACTATGAAGCAATTAAATCACATTGTACAGTTTCTTATTGTTGCTTATCTAGTGGAAAATAGGGCTTTGTTAGAGATCAGTACTATGTTAACTATTTGTGTTTACAGAGGTGGTGGAACAGGACTTTGTTCCAACAATGATTTGGCATCAACAAATAAATTAAGTCCCTCCATCCCATCTCCTCTAACACCTGGTCACTTTGAATACTCAAGGAGATGGTAGTTGCAGAGAAACCAGAAATGTATTAGAAGGAACAGCTGGTGCTCTTGGTTTCTTCTCCTGCTGCCAACCATGGCTGGTCAGAAGGGCAAATCAAGGGCATGGTCACAGAAGGGAGGGAGGCTGTTCCAGTGACTGACCTTCATTGCTACCTTTCGACTGCCTGAACATCCAGAATGCCCTGGAAGGACTCCATTGCCAATCTGCCGTGGTGGTGGGATGCCCCATTTCAAACCATATGCTCAAACCTGCTTACATGTAATTGAGACTGTAGGGAGGGAGCAGAGCTGAGCTCAGGCTTCAGTGAGCCTTTATTTTTATGGTGCGAGTTTCTTGTCGTTTTTAAGCTTTCTTTTATGGTATTGGTATATATGCCTGAATAATTGGTAGTCCACTCTTTCCATTTTGAATTCCAAGGGCATGTTATAAATGCTTGTCCTTGAGATGTGTATGAAATTATTAAATGCTAACAATTTCTGTCATGTTGATCTGCGCTGAATTTAAGGTTCATTTTGTTGGTCTGTGCATTGGAGTTGTTAATGATATCAGTTAAATTTCCTTTTAACCTTGGGATTTAAGAATATATTGCCTTAGAGTTATTAAAGGCAAGCTTTGCATTGGAAGCATTTGTGCTACATCACAGGAGACTATATTTAAATGTTGATTGATTGATTGAAGCTAAAACAAGAGAGCAGGCTTGCCACCTTTGAAGGATGCCTGTTAAGTAAGCCCTAGTTTTGAGCATTGGTACTGGCTTCTGGCCCATTCAGGTCTGCAGCTGGCTTTTTAGGAAAACTCCTAATGTTTTTGTACATGAATTGGCATTCCTTATGCACTAGTGCTGGCTCCAACTCTTTCCTTTCCATCTGTCCTAATTTTTTCATTGTGTTGACTAAATACATCGAGTGTGTGTTTTAACTGTGCAGATAAATGTATGAAAATGAGTATCTGCTCTAGGTAGTCTACGTTTTGTAACTTTTCTGCCCTCTCTTTTACGTGATGGTGTGTGTAAATATGTGAATTGAATCATCTGTTGGCATAATGGCTTGTAAAGAGTAATGGGTGTAATTTTATTCAGGGTTTTAAAGTGATTTCATGTAACCTGTCTTTCTAGTGAAGCTGAAGCCACAAGGCACAGGGAATTGAAGCTTTTCCCCGAGACCACAGATCAAGCCAGTAGGTGAATATTAATAACAATTATTGTTTTCAAACATGCTTTCCTTTTTCCGGATCTTATTAACTGGACACTGTATATAGTGGTTTAAATAAAAGGCAAATGCTGCTGAGCAATGCCTCCGGAAAGTTTAGTGGAAGCCTCGTTGAAGGCTGTTATTAATAAGTTTATCAACTTACAGCAGAGGAAAGAGAATCAACAGCTAAGTTAAAAGACCGATTCCTAACTTTTTTTTTAATGTTTGTTCTCCCATTCATTTGCAGAAATACTTGCCTTAGAAACTAATGTGTGGATTAACTGATATATAAAAGGTTAAGTTTTATGGAGGCTCTGCTAAAATTCACGCAGAGTATTAGCTGTGTGCTTGATTGTGGTGTTTCTTGTGTTTTCTTCTTGTGGCCAACATCCTTCTAGTTTATGTAGTTGGAAAATGATAAAAGTTAAAGGTAGCGAGTCAGGTATTTTGGGATCTTCAGGGAGGCAATTTGCAAAGTATCTCAGTCCAGTTCTTCAGGTAGATATAAGTGTTGAACAGAGAGGATGACTGCCTGCTGCTCTAAGTTTGGGGTATGAACAGGGTAATATTTACTGTTCCTTAAAAATAAGATCCTGAATATCAACTTGAATGTAACTACTGGAGTAGGAGTGAATACCAGTAACTGGCAATGGAGAAATCTGTGTTGCTGTGTTTATGAATGAAGTTGATGTTTAAAAGATGATGCAAATGAGCAGATATGAGGAACTGAATACTTAGCAACTCTTTAAATGTTGAGTATTGAAATATGCGGAAATGTTGGCAGTGTACAAATTGACTGTATAGGGTTGGTAAATGCTTATTTTGTGGTCTATATAATGCTACTCATGGCAGATTAATTCAAACACATTAAGATCTCCTACAAGGATGGCTGTGAATTTTTAAGCCTTCTAAAAGAACTTGCATGTAGTTTACAAACTTTGCAAAGAGCTGTTCGGGTTGTTACGTCATCTCTGCGGATGGGGAGACTTGTAGAGGTGAAGGAAGGTGCTGGTGGTCAGTGGCACAGTCAGGGGTGTTGTAAATTCCTGAGGTTCACTGCAACTTGTCACCCATCCTGCCTCCCAAGGAAACACAGGGGAAAATGGTGTGCTAATTAGTCTCCTGAGTATGATTTGTTATCTGTAGGCAGAACAGAGACCACTGCAGCACTTCAATTTAGTGCTGACTCCCTTGTATCCTCTTTCCCAAGAGCCTCTGGCCAGACATGGCTAGTCATCCAGCAGGACACCCACACTTCCTACAGATGGAGCTGAGGAGGGTGGCCAGGGGAGGCTGGATCTCCTCCGAGGGAGAGGTACAACACGATGCTGAGCCTCTCTGCTGAACTATCTGCTGGGATTTTTCTTTCCTTTTTTTTTTATACAACCTGAGAACATTAAAATGGAGAAGTGTTTGATTCTTCACTTTAAGTGAATTGATTTCCTTGTTTTATCTGTTCTGTAACCTGATTTAAAACAGACAAACTAAAACAACTTTAACAGGGAGAGTTTTTATGTTTATCAGCCGTATGGTATATTGGGTTTTTAATGTATCTGTTTCTATCTCTCGCATTTTATCTTTAGGACTTCTCACCTGTTTTTCCATTAAATTCTGAAGCAAGTTGCTGAGGCCAGGAGGTGGCAGATGATGCTGCCATATTAAAAAGGAGAGGAGGAAGAGTTTGCAGTAGAAATGAGTTTTACCTAAAAAAGTGTGGAATTCATGAGTTGAGGCTGAGTTGCGGTGGAAAATAAACTTTGCTTGGAGTTTTAGAGTTTTTGCCACTTCCAAGCAGTGCACAAGGCATAAGTTTTCAAGATGCCTTTATGTGCAGTCATTGATTTACAGGATAAAAAGCAAAGCTAAAGCTTGCAGAAGAGAAGGAGGGTAAATGAAACTAATTTAGCAGCCAGGAAGGAAGGAAATATGGTTAAGAATAGAGGTAATTTAAATAAATTGTTTAATCCCTTCTAGGTTTGAAAGATTTTGAGATAATGAGTAAAAACTTAAGAGATGCCTAAGTGACTTAGCTGTTTCCAAGCTATAATCCTTGAGTTAAGGAATACATAGAGGATCAAGTCGCCTATCCCCTTAATAACCCTTGAATTTAGCCCGTATCAGCTCTTTGACTTTGTTCATTGCAGATCTGACAAATGGCTGTGCAGGCATCACCTAAGGAGTAAGTAGATGAGGGTACAGATTAAGTCAGCATTGCTGATGAAAAAGCATCCAGGTAACTAAAGCCTTAAATTTCGATGTCATTAAGTCTTTTTTGGGGAAAAACAGAACTTGAGTTCCTGAGGTTTGTTGTCCTTCACGTGAGGTCTCCAACTGTGCATTCCCTAGCATGTCTTTGAGCATTTACGTGTACGTTTTTTCAGCAATGCCCACCTCCTCTGGATAAAGATTTATTGATTCTATGTAGATGTTCTAGGTACTTGTTAGGTTTGTGCGCACATCATTAGTGATGTATGAAAAGTCTCTATTTGTATACTGAATTTCTTCCACCAGAGAAAAATGCATGTTTTGTTGTTGTAGGCTAAAGATCATATTGTTAGGGTTGGGTTGGGCGAGTTTACCTGGACCTGTACTTAGACCACTGCTGGAGCCTGCAGAAGCTGTGGAGCACAGAGTGGCTGTATGCAGCCCTAATGAGCTCTGTTGCCATCATCGCCCAGCTGCAGTGGAAGTGCACTTAAATGTCTCTTTTCTTCTTGACAAGATGAAGGGCAGCAGCTGCTCATGTGTAACACTTCTCCCATTCTTGGACATCTACTTGTTTGTCTGTTTTCTACTCTTGACTAAGCAAGAGTTAGCTTTTGTCCCAGAAGTGGCTAAATTAATGTAAACTGGAGTTACTTTCCTCTTCTCCCCCCTGCTTTTGAGGGTTTGCGTTCTGACATAGCACTATTCCTCCTGTTGCTTGTCTCGCATCTTTCCTGTTCTAAAAAGTCTTTTGAAATTATAGTGGGAAAAGCAATGAAGCCTTACAGAGAACTGGCAGACGATTTGTGGAATCAAATACAATTACTGAAGTAGTTGCATATATACGGTAGGTTTCCTTTTATATGTTTAGCTTAATCTGTTTATAGATCTTGCAGTTTATCAATTTCTCACTACAATTGTTGTAACTATTGGGTTTTGACTCTCACGTTGACTATCTTTGCTATTGTATTGCTAAAGAAAATAAAAATCTGTATGGCTCTGGTAAAGAGCTGTGTTTCTAATGCTCTAAAAGCTGTAGTTTTGTCTACTTGAGCATCCTTTTTCCCTGATAGCTTAAAATGCAAACAGAAGAGGTGTTATGTCTAACCACGCTATTCTTCTGTGACTATTACATGAAGAACAAGTAGGGTTTGCTTCCCTCGTCTCCTTTGGAGAATAACAAAAGATTGTGGGTTTTGCTGGCGTTTTGTTTTGTAGTCAGTTCTTCCCTGCCATGTAACTATGGTTCACAAACCAAAATCCAGATACTAGAAAGTTCCGGTATTTCATCAGGTGTACTTGTAGACCAGAAATCCCTTCTATAGATCTGTCCTACTACAAAATGGCTGAAATAAGTGAATCATCATCATGAAAAACACCATACTCTTAAAAAGCACACCCCTCCCGGTGTCCCTGGTTGGAGAGACGAATGGTCCCAGCCTCTCTGAGAACTGGCTCATGTGCATCTGCTGTGGTGAGTGCCATACCCTGGCCTGGTGTTTGACACTACTGTTGTTTCACATGGAAGTGGTGACGATGGTACTTAGTGTCTCTCTGTAAGGCACTGGGGTCCAGAAGAGGATAATGGCCTTCTTTCTCAGCTTTTTCCGTGTTTTCTTCAACAACTTCCAAGAGGAATGTAGTGTCTCTTTCAATGAATAATGAACATGAAGTGCCAGCTTTGATGCAACTTAAGCAAGACTGTTGTAAGACCTTGAGGTTTTGACCTTGTCCCTATCCTGTCCCAAGAATATTCTTGACTGGATCCATTGTGGGTTGATTGGTTTATTTTCAGATGAAGAAGCCTAGCAACTTATTGTAAGCCTGTTTTCTGACTAGAATAGTGGCAGTATTTATAGTAGAGTATAAATAAACTTCATGTGTTTCCCAGTGACTGCAAAGCAGCTTCTTTTTAGACAGAAAACTAGTTCTCCACTTAGAACCTGAGAAAAAATCTCTTGCTGATACTGCCAAAGCTCAGAAGTGAGACTTACTATGCAGATGTCCCATGTCATACAAGGGAAACAGCAAGGAGAAAACAAGTATGACATTTACCTCCTCTACTAAACTGTACCAAACTTCTAGTGGGTGGGTGGTTCTTTCACTGGTAAGAGGGCAGAATGACAATACTCAAGAGGCATCTGTCCCGAGTGTAATGTAACTTGAAAACTGTTTCGATATCACTTGCTGAATGTACTCCAGAGTTACAAAAGTTGCGTAAGCTCCTTATCTGAAGCTAAGCAGCTTAAGGAAGTTGAAAAGCTCCACCACCTTGTGCTTCCTGCTGTTGAGCTATTTTAACGTACAGTCTCTTCCCCCAGCACCTGAACATCCTAAAGTTACAGATTTTGATAACTTGATAGTTAACTGCTCATGCCTGTGTGCAAGAACAAAAAGTTCCCTGTACTTTCACTTAGTTGTCATTCTTAAAAAAAAAAAAAAAAAATCGGTAAAACGTATAAAACTGATAGAGAACAGTAGTAAAGTTTGGTGAGATTAAATGTGAAGTTTTCTCTAGTCTGCTTTCATTCTGAGATGGACTCTCCGTTGCTTAATGCCAAGTAGGCATGAGTTCTGGTCTGGGTCGCTTGATCTCCTTAACTTCTCGTCAGGTATCTGCTGCCTTTCTGGGAACTTCGGGTACTGTTGTGGCAGAAGTTTCCAGCTGCTCCCTGAAGCTTTTTACACTAGAGTGTGAAAAGAATTACATGTAAGCTTTGAGCATATAACTTGCAAGTAACATAGGTGTACTTTCCCTGTTGTGTCCAAGGATGCTCTCTTTCTGGAAGATAAGTCTGCAGTGACATTTTTAAGAGAACCAGGCTTGGAATTTGTAGCTGATGCATACAACATCGTCTGGAAGGGGAAAATAACATTTTTTTCTCTGCAGGTATCTTAGCAAAATAAGTGGAAGAAAATAGTCTCCTTTATCCTTCTGACCCTTTAAGATACTGTAACAAAGGCAGTATTTTCCCAGCCCTTGGCTCCCTGCAGCAGGGAGGGAAAAGTCAGCTTTTCCACCATATTTTCAGAAAAAATTGAAGTCCGTCAGTCTGGGGAATAAGCAATGCAGACAGTTAACTGTCTGTAATTCTAGTTTAAATTTCCTCAACTTCTGCATTTGCAAGGATCCACATTTTTCCTTTCTGAAAGACTCAGACTTTCCTTCTGAAAGACTTGTCCAATAAGCCTAAAGAAGGTGGTAATGAATGTATCATTCTCAGATTAATTTATCCCTATACTTCTGGGAAGTAGTATTACATAGTGGTTTGAACTAGCTAAATGGCAGATGTGAAAAAAAGTATTATGTAGGACTGTCCAGGAACCTTTGCTACTTTGCCTATAGCACAGGATACTACCAGTTCAGTCACAGACTGAAGTTTCGTAGTGTATCTCTAGTGTAGGTGCTCATAAAGGATTTCTGTTGTTGTTTCTGGCTTTTTCCTTCCTTTTTTGGCTCCAAATAGGGGTATGTTCTTACAAACTATAAACAGTTGCAACTCAGTGCTTTGAATAAAAGGTGGTAGTAAATCTTGCTAAAGGGAGTAAAGCAGCTTGGCTGCTTGTAGCCCACTGCAGAAAGGCTGAGCTTTCTGGTTCAGTGGGTTTATTGGTTCTTAAAGAATTATGAATTTAGTTGGAGGTCATTTCTGGAAAGGTGCTTTCTCTTGGTCTGCAGTACACGATTAATAGTGAGAGCATCACAAAGTACATGAAGACATGAAGTGAACCTTGGAGATCCAAAAGAAAAACAGCATCTTAGGGGTCTGGGGCTTATAGCTATTTTGCTGTTAGACACTGTGGAAAAGAAATTTTCTTTTTTGTGAAGAAGAGTTAAAGTGATACTTGGTGAGTGAGTTACCGAAGCAAGTATGTATCTAAACTAATGCTGGAATTCATTTTGCAGTAATGAAGGGGAGCAGGGATGCGAGGGGCAAAACAGAGAAAGTGAGTAGTGGGAAGAGGTGGGGAAGTGTTCTATTAAAAATAAAAAAAAACCATATTTTGTCATCTTAATAGTAACCATAAAATGGTTCAATTCTGTTAAACATTGCACTGTCATGTACAAGCTAATCAGCTGTACTAATCAACTGAACATCTGTAACAGCTTTAGCATATTCTCCAATGGGTATTATTCTGCTTGCTAGTTCAGTTTAACTGCTTTTTCTGTTATACTCCCACTTTGGGGTTAATATCTCTGCTACTAGTTTGAAATTTGGCTGAAATGCAGTATTCAAGTTTTCAGGCAATATCTCATAGTTTCTTTAAAAAACTTTGCATAAAAATATTTGAGCATTTTATTTCTATTCATAAGAGACGACAGTCTCTTGGGCTGAATAACTTTTAGAGTGAAACTTCATAGACATCAATGCAGATTAAACTGCCTTGGTCTCAAGTGAGAAATAGAAGGGGGGAAAAAAAGTACTGAAATGGGTTCAGCGATAACCATTCAGCTGTGACTTTGAGCTTTTCTTTCCCTTCACATCAGTGCTCTATGCTGCAGGGGATTATTTTCTTGCATGTGGCTTCAAGTGAGATAATCACAGACAGGATAGATTAGGGGTACCTGCGGCCATATCTCCTGAAGCTCACTTCCATGTTAAAATTGGTGAATTCTTCTATCTAGCTCCTCCATTCCCAGGCTATAGATATTTTAAAAGAGTAAGGAAAGTCTGGTAAGACTGTCTATAAAATGGGAATTTTATTTTTTTTTTACACTTTTTTCCTTGTTTACATATATACTTGAAGTATTTATGCCATTTTGCCCTTTTGGTATCTTCTTAGGAATTGATTTTTCTTTTACAATTAAACAGAGACAATACATTTCTCTACCCATTGTATGTCGCCTGTCAGGCTGTAAACAATTGTTGTGGCTAGAGCATGTGGGGAAATGGGGGTGGTCCTTCAGTTTGCTGGGCCAGGTAGGTCTCGGCATGGGATTGCAATGGCACGTTCCCCAATGCTGGTTTTGTTTGTTATCTTTCACCATGTAAGTCAAAAATAACTTGTATCGCAAAGTTTGTGAGTTATTCCCTGTGGGTAGTTGCCCTAACGTAGAGCGCTGTGCATGCTCCAGTGTTAGGCTTAGCTTCTCCATCGCTAGAGGCAGTTTAAAGGATGCATTGAGCTTCAGAGCAGAAGACTCTCCACAGAAGCCTGTTGCTGTTGGCTTCCCCAGCCAAACCACTCTGTCTTGGCATTGAGTTGTGTTTTCTATAAAAATCTGTCCAGCGCATGCATGTTGGTTTAGACTGCTGTACTCAGGGATGTATGCAAACCTTAAAAATTTACTGCTAGTTCAGTGATCTAGGTATATACATGACCCTGCACCGTTGCCTACCGTGGCAAAAACTGTAGTTGTCTAATAGCTAAAGAAGAAACAATAAAGGATCCCCTGTGTTCACCTGCAAGCTTCCTCCTCTCCCTATCTAGCCGTGAGGCAGAAAATAAGCCTGTGGGGTCTGTCTCGGGTCAGCTTGCCTATAGGTCATCTCTTCCTCTTGGCTTGCTTTGCTCAGAGGGGGGGAAAAAAAAGAAACCTGTGTGTGAGCCTTATGGAAAGAAGAGATAGTTTTCATCACTGTTCATGTAGAGCAATGTCTCACCAAGTTTGCATCAATTTTATGTCAACTTTGGTCTAGGGAATTTCGTTCCTTGGTATATCAGTCGAGAAGAAACAATTATGTAGTCTAATAGTAAAATATTAAATTCACACCTATGTGTTACAGTACAAATGTGCACGAGGACCCATGTAGGGGACAATCATATGTCTTGGAGTCATGTAATACAAACCAAAAAAAATCTCAGAAAACCTGGCCATCAGACCTCTGAAATGGAATGCAGGAAAGGCTGCCCTTTCTTGGTCTGAGTAAATTGGCCAGAAAAGTCTGCATTAAATATATTATTGAAGTCTTCAAAATATAAAATCTTGGAGGCCTTTTCCATTTAAAAGCAAAGTTGAGTCCAAGGTGTTGTGGGAAGCTACGAGGTCTGCAATGGCATTCAGAGGTACAGGTGGAGCCCAGGCACTCGGAGGCTTTCGTCTTCAGATCACTGTTAGGAATTTTTTTCTTTTTCCATTGGAAACAAATAACTGTATTGCTCTTTCTTGAAAATGCCTGATCAATGCAATAGACAGGTCACATCTTAAGTTTTGGTTGGGTTTTTTAAGTAACTGAAGAGGTGGTCATGCATTGAGGAAGGGACCTTTGAAGGTCACTTAGTCCAACCCCCCTGCAGTGAGCAGGGACATCTTCAACTAGATCAGGTTGGTCAGAGCCCCGTCCAGCCTGACCTGGAATATTTCCAGGGATGGGACATTTACCACCTCTCTGCGCAACCTGCTCCAGTAAGCTTTGATTTATTTATCATAATGCTAGAGCCTTAGATTATTTGGAAGTGATTTGTGATGTCTTGTCATAGGGGTTCAAAGAATTTCTGACCTCTGGAAGTACCTGTCTTGGAATGCCTGGTTGAAGGTGATGACCCATATGTGTTATCAAAAGGGTGTCTGAAATTGGCAAGTTAGAGGGGGAAGGCCTCAGGCATACAAATTATAGGAATAAGGGCCTGAAAATAACAGAGTAAATACTTTGCTTGTGACAGGTCACTCTTCGGGGGGGTGGGGAATAAGGCTTTTTGCAGTTGTTTATTTGTTTGAAATACTGTTATTCCAAGAAAGGAAAAACTAATGGACAGAGCACAGGTCAGGTCATCAAACGTGCATTGCAATTTTAACATTACAGTATGTTAATCATAGGCTTTTGAAATGCAAGAGGCTGTTGCACTGATGCTGTATAGCATGGGTTGGGCAGGTATTATGCTACTGAAGTATAGCGCAATATACCTGTATAATAGTAAGAAATAGAGGTATTTACAGTAGCAGCAGAAGTTAGCTTTTGGTGGTAATTGGTGAATATGAATACATGTATTTTAAATAGACAAGATTCCTGATTACTATAGCTAAGGAATTTTTACCAAGAAGTTGCAGCCTGAAAGTTTTGGTAAACTGTAAAAAAACAAACAAACCCCAAAACAAAACCAAAACCAAAAAAACAACAACAAAAAAACCCTCCACCCCTCCCTTTCATCCCCTATGATTTGGAAGTACAGTTTTGGCACTGAAGATAAGATTTTACTGGGAAACTGGAAGTGAGCTTGGTGGTAACTAGGGCACACACAGTCCGTGTGCAGATGAACACAGCAGCAAACCTACAAGTCTGCTCCTTGGGGCTCGAGAGCCATTCCTCAGCAGCAAGGACAAAATCTGCACTTGCATCCATATTGGGACCCATGCTCTTTCCACTTGAAATCAAATGCCTTGGCTGATGCCTCTGTGGTTAATATAGCAAGTGTTTGTCTAGTATGTGTCTTAATTCTGTTTCTTCTGTGAGTAGAGGTCTCTGTTTTAATACTAGCAGCTTTTGTAGCTGAAACTTTTCAAAATATGGAAAGAAAACATCAAATATCTGTTTGTTTGTTTTCAGTAAACTGGATAATTGCAAGCTGTGACTGGTTGGACAGAAAAAAGCAAATAATATCAAGTTAAGTTTTAAGGTCTCAAGAGTGAACTTCTGTGTAAATCTGCTTTGTCTCATAACTTTCATATTTACAGATGTGTGGATGTTTCCTGGAGTAATGTAGAAAAGAGCTATATAATTCTCTTAATACCTATATTTTACATTTGAAAAATTAACCTCTTCTCTCGGTGTGACACCTTCTCTCTACCAATGCCAAAACCAGGCATAATTTTGTTTTTAATGATAGTAACTAAATATATCACCAAACTTGATTCACTGTGTTTCGAATAGGACTTCCATGTGTGTTGGAAGTCCTATTGGAAGTGTGTTGGGTCTGGAGTTACTATTGCGTAAAAGACTTAATTGATTAAATTGGAAGACTTAAAGTCTGATAAACAATCCCCTGAAAACTTAGGGAAAAATGCAAAGCTGGTTCTTTTGTGAAGTGTTCCCATGGGTGTCCCAAAATTGATTGAGGTGGGCTGTCTCAGGAAGTGGTGCAAAGTAAAGACCTCTGGCTAGATATAAAGAGGCTCTCAGGTTGTTGATGAACAGAGTTCTGGAAGTTGGTGGCCTTAAAATAGGATTCCTGAGGACTTTAAGATAAATGTGATTCCTTAATTATTTCCTTTTTGCAACTTTACTGCTTTAGTTGACATGGAATTACTCCCTGTGGTAAAAGGCTCAGCTGAGTTACCACTTTTGTTAGTAGTTATAGCTCTTAAATGGAAGAACTGCAGATAGAGAGTTCAGAAAACCTGTTGGTATATTCAGAGAGGATCTTAACGTTGTGACAAATGAGATATAAAGTAGAGATGCTCTGTGACATTTTTTGTAGAAAGATTAGTATACAGGGAGAGTTGGCATTCAATGACTACAAATATTCTTTGCTCCAGTGGGAAAAGGAGGGACTAAAATAAGTATAGGGCAAGGGAAGAGTCTCTGTAAATCAGAACCACCTGTGTGATCCGTGTACTGGAGAGATTTAGATAAAGTGCAAGGAATGGATGGGCTGGTGAAGCAGGGGACCGTGGCTGAAAGAGTCAATAAATGCAGTGAGACAAGAGAAATTGTAATAAAACTCTCAACAGAACAGTTGCTCGTTCTTCTGTTTTAAGCTTTTGTAAATTAATTTTGTGTAAAATGATGCTTTTAACCAAGTCTCTGCTTAATGACACATTGGAGATGGCTTTAATCCTACTTAGTGCTTGGTAATGGTGAAGTTTCTCTAAAACTTTCTTCTTCCTTTTTGCACTTGGAGTCAAACTTCATCAGGATGATTTGTCTATTGTTGATATCCCTGTAGGGATGGAAAGGCTGAGGAAGAGCTACAGGCAGCCTCACAACTGCTACCTGCAAAGGCTGCTTCCTAATGAGTGGTGCAGCCATGCAGCTGTGGAACAAAGGTCTAATGAGACCCCAAAGGAGTCAGAGCAACCACGATTTTCCTTGGAGCACCATTTTAAACTTTTCTTTGGAACAAGGCACAGTATTGCTTAGCAGCCTTTTTAACTCTATTCTTTGCCGTGCTGCTTTAGCTTTTAACTGGTCAATTCTTATCTATTTACAGTCTTTCAGGTGTATTGGATGCACTTGCATTTCTTTCAGAAGTGTGCTGCCAGTGCTCGCAATGTAACATTCAGTATTTCCTCTGCGGTTTTTTGTTTGGGTTTTTTTTTTCCCAAAGCCTTTCCAGTCTCTAGCATTAAATTACTCTGATACCTTACTCTCTAGATTTGCTGACTGGCTGATATCAGAGTTGAATCATAGAATAGTTTGGGTTGGAAGGAATCTTTAAATTAACTATTTCCTTCAAGTGACAGAAATCCATTGTGAGCTCTCATTTTGAGCTGGCACCATGTCTGCATCAATGAAACAAATAACAGAGAGAGTTTTGGATTTTTTAAATTAATTTTAAAATAATAAAATTTGTGGTCAACTCTGGCATTGGAGACTTGATACTTCCGTATACCTTTAGCACTTTTGAGCTGGATTCATCTCAACAGAGACAGATCCAAGTGAACTGGGCTGTCTTGGTATTGAAGCAAAGTCTAGAGATTAGCTAGTATTAGAGAAAGACTGTCTTGATGAATTATGTGCAAACATAGTACTTTTCTGGTTGTGTTTTGTATTTCTTCCAGATTTTCAAAAGCCTATGACTGTAGCATTTTTAAAATACTAAAATATTTTATGGAAAAGTAAGCATGTATATACCATACAAAGCCAGAATACTTTCATCATGCCACTGGTTCCTCTCAGTCTTACAGGGAGGCAGAGGCTTGATTCAGTGATGTGGAAGATAACCTACATGGTGGACTGTTACTCCTCATTGAAACAAAGTATCTTGGGTAATTTCCACAGCTAGTAATTTCATTTTGAGGGAAATGAGACATGGATATCCGCCCCCCCCCCCAAAAGGCTACTTGAAGTTGCGGAGGGGTATTCCACATTAATCAGTGCATCTTCTTTTTATGATGCCCTGTGGAGATGACTTTTATCATTAACTAGAGTGTTAATCTCATAATTTATCAAGATGATATTCTAATAATTCTTTCCCTTTGCAAAGATATGCTGACCTCTAGTGTCAGTACATCAGTTTATTTTGTGGTTTGTGAGCAATACTGAAAAACAAGTTCTAGGTCTCTGTAGCTATCTGGAGTTCCAGAAATTTCTGATTAATTTAGACTCAATGATGCTACAAGTTTCTCCAGCTCATACTCAACGTTTAACTCTTAACTTCTCAGCCAGATCTGACAAGTTCCCCAAAGGTGGAATTTTTATTTCTATATATAGAAATGGGACTACTGCTTTTTAGAGTTGACTCTGGGTAGTAAAAATTAAGGTCACTGAATAAAATTACTGACTCTTGAACCTTTCCCAAACTTCCTATTTCTTTCAGGCATTCTTGTCTATCACTTGCTATATTATATGATCTGAAAGTTCATAGGTTTTGGAAGAAAATTCAAATTGAAGTTTTTTACATGTAGGATGAAAGCTCACACACAATCTGTCTGGTGTTTTGTTTCTCGCTATGCTGTGATTGTCTTCAACAGACTCTTCAAGGGAACTCATGAGAATTAACTTATCTCTGAAAGTCAAAAAAATGTGTAATAAAGAATTTTTTTTTTTTCCTGGTGTGTTCGCACAACTTCATAGGTTTGCTTTCTTAATGTTTTGAAACATCTTTGGCTTCTTCTGAAACCAGAGCACTATCTAATACTAGGAAGCTTTCTAATTTTAAAAATGTATTTATATTTCCTTTTACATATTCTGTGGCTATTACTCTTTTTGTTTCTTTACAGTCTTTTCCAACCACAGCAGGTGCTGCTTGTCTTAATCTCTCTGGCCTTTAAATACAAAGTGCTGACTTTCTGTCAAGGTAACTTAAGTCCAGTTATTTCCAAAACCACCAAAATGATATTGTGGGTCTGCCCCTTTGCTTCTGCAAAGCGAGGGTGAGGTAAAATTAGTCTTTGCTATTAATACTACATTGCTCTCCATTTGTAAGATGTGACCATATTTGAAACACAACAATCAAATGGCAAGGAGCTGGGACCTTTTATTTGTACTCTTCTTCACCTCTTTCTGAACGTGGATGATGTGAAAAACTACTAGGGTTATCTAGGAGCTTTGAAGGTGATGGATCCTCAGCATTGTCATCTGATTTTGAACCTGTGCATTGGCAGTGAATAGCTTTGATGCACGTTATTTCCATGTTCTAGATAATTGGAATATGTACATTACGAAAAGTAACTCACTGCAACCTTTCTGACGTAATGGATTTTTGTCTCTGTTACCTCTGGGATTCTAATTTTTAGATTAATACAATAACTTTTTTGTTTTTTTTACAAAAAAGGTTACAGTAAAGCTGAGCTGCAATGGTACTCAATACTTCGGGGGGGGGGGGCAGGCAATTTCAAAGAAACGCACTGACTCCAGTGCCAAATGTTCGCTGATGGTCTATAAGCAGCCAATACCATCCTCCGAGTTGTGGAGGTAACCTTGGTGCCGAAGGGGAGAGGTGGGTCTCGTGCTTTGCAACCCTTCATATACCTGTCGGCCACACACTGGGATGGCATCAGCAGAGAAAACCTCCTTTTAGCTTATTTTCTTTAACGGGAAGTCTGTTGCTCAACAATGAACTGAGGAAAAACTTCAAAAATTTGATACTTGGGTGTCTGCTTGGTCTTCAATTGGTGTGCATATGAATCTGCATCTTCCTTTGCAAAGAACTGACCTGTTGTTGAGCATAAGGATATGTTTATCTGGCTTAAAACTATGCATTTGAATGCTACCAGGTGTCATGTTTGAAAAATGGAATTTTGGGTGTTCAGGAGTAGATCCTAGATTAGCAAAGTCTTACAAAACAGAAAATGAAGTGTTTGAAGTAATTTAAATCTTACAATGTTAGCTAGCTGATAACTACCGTTATCTTTTAGATATTAAAATTACACAATACAGGCAGAGGTTGGGATGCATTTTTATGATTTTATACCCACATATAAAACTTTTCAATTTTTTTTTTTTTAGCTTCTACCAAAGCTTCTACTATTTCTGGCCTGAAATGGATCTATCATGTTCTGCTTTGCCTAGAGCACTTAAAGAACAAAACCAAATTAATTTAGCTTTTCCAGTGCTTTGTGTGTCCTGTCCTGTCCCCCCCTCT